>NC_090372.1:183986200-184254807 GCF_036365525.1 Heterodontus francisci | reverse complement strand
TTAGTCATGTGACTAACCTCTTATTTGGAAACAACTGCTGCTGTGGTTTGTGGATTTCAAAGCTGGTGGGGGGGAGAGGGGGGTGTAGTGCTGTTTCTTACACAGATAAGATGCGGATCGCGGTTGCCCAGACCAATCTTTGTTAATTGAATCAGTGAGCAGTTCCATTGTCTTTTTAACTGTCTTTTAGAATGCAAAACGAACAGTCATGTTTCGAGTGGTCTTTTCAAACAAGCCATTTTTTTTCAGTTCAGCAACAGTTCAAAATTCATGTTCCATATGACGAAACCAACATGTCTCACTTTGGCAAGTGTGGTTTTCATGATGCATGTTAAACATTTTCTGGTGCAGACAGCCTGAGGGGTTCTACATGGGTTCCAGCGCTTGAGTGCACCATGGCAGGAGGGCCTTACACAGTGGCCTTTCCCCCATTGAGCCTTTGCGGCAGTTGCCCCAAGCTTTAGTGCGTTCCTCAGCACGTAGTCCTGGACCTTGGAATGTGCCAGTTTGCAACACTCAGCCGTTGACAGCTCTTTGCATTGGAAGAGCAGTAGGTTTCAGGCACACAGAAGAGTGTCTTTCACCAAGTCAATGGTCCATCAGCAGCAGTTGATGTTTATCTCGGTGTGTGTCCCTGGGGACAGCCCCATTGAGCACTGAGTCCTGCATTATGGAACTGCTTTGGATGAACCTCAACAAAAACCACTGCATCTCTTTCCAGACCTGCTTTGCGAAGGCACATTCCAGAAGGAAGTTGGGTAAAAGTCTCTTCCTCATTGCAGCCACCTCGAGGACAGCGTGCGGAGATGATGGAACTCCAAGCATGCAGGAAGGATTTGACAGGGAGGGCCCTTCTCACACCAGCCAAGCTATGTCTTGGTACTTGTTTGAAAGTTCTGGTGATGAGGTATTCTGCAAAATGAGTTTGACCATCTGCTAGGGGTAACATCCAACAGGATCCACCATCTCCTTTTCCACAGGACCTTGAGGACCTTGAGGGCGTTGTGTGTGGACCACTGCCTGAGGGATAGAGGCATAGATACAAAAGCCAGGCAATTTTGCCAAATCTGCATAAAACATAAGTTTGGCACCAGCTGGAGGGAGTCCAATTCTGGGTACCACATTTTAGGAAGGGACATGAAGGCTTTGGAGAGGGTAGAGAGGAGCTTAGCTAGAACGGTTCCGAGGGCAGGCGTTACTGCTACGTGGATAGACTGGAGAAGCTGAGATTGTTTTCCTTCGAGCAGGGAAGGCTAAGAGGAGATTTGATCGTGTCTAAAATTATTAAGGGTTTAAAATAAAAGTTTATAAGCTCCTTGGGACATTTTATTACTTTAAAGGCGCTATATAAATAGCAGCTGTTGTCATTATTATTGTTTCGGTAGAGTAAGAAAAGAGAAATAGTTTGCAATGGCTAAGGTATCAATAATCAAAGGGTACAGATTTAATGTGATTGGCAAAAGAACCAGAGGTGACTTGAGAAGCTTTTTTTATGCATTGATATGAGGATTTGGCATGCACTGCCTGATAGGGTGGTGATACGATCCAGTAATAGCCTTCAGAAGCGAATTGAATAAATATTCGTATGGGAAAAAATTGCAAGAATATGGGCAAAGAGTTGGAGAGTGAGTCCTAACTGGATTGCTCTTCAAAAAGGCTGGTGCAGACTTGATAGGTCAAATGGCCGCCTCCTATGCTGTATACTATTCTATGGTTCTACCCAGAGAGTGATTAGAATGTGAAACTTGCTACCGTGTGGAGAGTTGAAGTTAATCACATTTAAGGGGAATCGGGATAAGCATATAGAATCACAGAATGGTTACAGGGCAGAAGGAGGCCTTTCGGCCCTTCATGTCTATGCCAGCTCTCTGCAAGAGCAGCTCCGCTCATCCCACTCCCCTGCCCTTGCCCCATAGTCGTAAAAATTTCTTTTCTCGTGGGTGAAACTTATGCCGACGGGGTTAGATGAACTAGGGTGTGGAGTGTAATTATCAGCATAGATCACTTGGGCCAAATGACCTGTTTTGGTGTGCTGTAAATTATATGTAATTCTATATAACTGCAGCTTATTGTTATCAAGAACATGAGCAAACTCCCCCTCTGTTTAGTATGAAGCTTACTTAACGAGAACAAAGGAACATGTGTAGACCATTCAGCCACTTGAACTGTTCTGTCATTCAGTTGGAGCAGGGCTGATCTGTACCTCAACTCTAGTACTTGCCTTTGCTCCATATCCCTTTACCTAAGAGAGACTAGGACACTATCACGGTTGATGAAATGAGGTAAATACAGAAGTAATGATTAAGTGATAAACTTGCATTCTCAGAACCTGTAGAAGGAAAAGAAGATTTAAGGATCATCTGTAGCTTAAGGAAAAAAAAGCATGTTATTCACCTCAAGTAGGTAAATTAGGTATTAGTGTCCACTCTTAAGTACAATTGTCAATTTTACAATGGTTCATGTGTGTATGGTCCCCGAGGAAAAGGTTATTTTCAGTGTATATTTTTGCCCTGTAATGAAGATACCAAAATTTTCTATTTCCAAAGATCATTTTATATGCACTGAGACATGAGGTTAACCAGCTGGCCTAAAACCAAACCATACAGAGGTCTGCCCATCATTGTGGCTACAGCAATTGTGCTGTCAGCAGAGTTTCACCCAGACTGCATGTGACTGTGTGCACTGGTCCATGTAGTACAGCTATGCATCTTAAATGTCAACTGTAAAGACTTGAGGTTCATTTTACATTTTTTCCCAAGTTTTAGTATACTGTAGTTTAGTTTATTTTCAGAAGGCTTTCGATAATGTCCCACATAAGAGGTTCGTGTGAAAAATTAAAGCACATGGGATTGGGGGTAATATACAGGCATGGATTGAGAATTGGTTGACAGGAAATAGAAAGTAGGAATAACTGGGTCTTCTTTCAGGTGGCAGGCAGTGACTAGTGGGGTACTGCAGGGCTCAGTGCTGGGGCCCCAGCTATTCACAATATATATTAATGACTTGGGTGAGGGAACTAAATGTAACATTTCCAAGTTTGCAGATGACACAAAGCTGAGGGGAAATGTGAACTGTGAGGAGGATGCAAAGAGGCTCCAATGTGATTTGGACAAGTTGGGTGAGTGGGCAAATGCATGGCAGAAGCAGTATAACGTGGATAAATGTGAGGTTATTCACTTTGGTTGTAAAAACAGGCAGATTATCTGAATGGTGATAGATTGGGAAAGGGGGAGGTACAACAAGACCTGGATGTCCTTGTACACCAGTCGCTGAAAGCAAGCATCCAGGTGCAGCAAGCAGTTAGGAAGGTGAATGGTATGTTAGTCTTCATTGCAAGAGGATTTGAGTACAGGAGCAAGGATGTCTTACTGCAGTTATACAGGGCCTTGGTGAGACCACATCTGGAGTATTGTGTGCAGTTTTGCTCTCCTTATCTGAGGAAGGATGTTCTTACCATGGAGGGAGTGCAAAGAAGATTTACTAGGCTGACTCCTGGGATGGCAGATTGACCAATGAGGAGAGATTGGGTCGACTAGGCCTATATACACTACAGTTTAGAAGAATGAGAGGGGATCTCATAGAAACCTATAAAATTCTAAGAGGTCTAGACAGGCTAGATGCAGGGAGGATGTTCCGGGTGGCTGGGAGTCCAGAACCAGGGGTCACAGTCTCAGGATATGGGGTATGCCATTTAGAACCGAGATGAGAAATTTCTTCACTCAGAGGGTGGTGAACCTGTGGAATTCTCTACCGCAGAAGGCAGTGGAGGCCAAGTCATTAAATATATTCAAGAAGGAGATAGATATATTTCTTAATGCCAAAGGGATCAAGGGATATGGGGAGAAAGCGGGGACAGGATACTGAATTAGATGATCTTTTTTGAACGATGGAGCAGGCCCGAAGGGCCGAATGGCCTACTCCTGCTCCTATTTTATGTGTTTCTATGATGAACTTTCCTGACCTGTTAATTTTGTAACATTTCTGGTGCTTTGAATGCATTCACTGAACAGAACATGCATTTTCAAGCATTGAGTTATTTTTTGCAAATTACGTAATCTGTACACCTTAAAAGTCTTTATTATTTAAACTTTACCAGAAATTGCTAAGGAAAGTCTAACATTAACTTGAAAAGAGAAGAGTTGATGTCCATGTGGAAATGTTTTAGTCTTAACTGTCGGATAACCTCAAGAAAATTGCCCCAATGTGAACCTTTTGCTTTTAAAATGGTCTGTACACAATTTGTCAAATAAAGGATGGATGGCCTGAAGTGAGCTTCAGCTCAGATTTTTACTTTTACTTCCTGAACTCCCTCCGCCCAGACCTCTGTTTCAAACTCTGCTGGCCACTCTGCCGCACTGATGCTGATTGAAATTTTTTGGAATGTGTGTGTGTAGATGGGAACATGAATTGAATCACGAATACAAAAGCAAAATGCTACGCATGCTGGAAATCTGAAATACAAACAGAAAATGTTGGAAACATTCAGCAGGTTGGGCAGCATCTGTGGAGAGAAAAGCAGTGAAACGTTTCAGGTTGATGACCTTTCATCAGAAAAAATTGAATCATTCTGGCTCCAGTACATTGTGTAACAATACTGTCTGAACTCTGTAAAATTCTAAATAACATCTCAGCGAGTGCAAATTGCACCACTTTTCCTTTTGACTTTAACGTATTTTGGGAATATAATTTTCAATTAATTTCTGACATTACCTTTGTGACATAATATGCCACTGCTAAAAGTTTATCTCACCTCCCTCTTTAATACCTTGTGTGAATTGTTGGAAAGATTTATGCCAACAAAGCCTGCATTAGTTGCATATTTACCCTGCATGTTTTGACATGTATGCTGTAACCTTCCTCCAAACAAGTTCTTTTTCATTTTTTTTGCAAAACACGCCATTTAATTTGGGATGACTTAACAACGAAAAAAGAAAATATCACCATGTAATTTTGTTTTGAATTATACATTTGAAAAGCTTGCACTGCCCAATCAAGTTGGAGATAAGTATCTGTTTCACAGGAAAATCTTTCAGTTATCCAAGGCTGAATAATTATGGGGAGAGTCATTTCTTTGAAGAAACCTAATTATTTTTTAAAGTTCAAGAAAGTATTAAGCTAAATGGTGCTAGTATTTTTGTGGATTGCTTTTGCATCATCACAACCAAGTTCTTTTATGGGCCAAATCAAAATCAGACTTGAATTGCTTTTGATTTTTGTGATCCTTGCAGCATTCATCATCTGCGGATTATGATATCTGGCTCAACTGTCCTCATTGGCTGCTGCTTCATGTGGGGGCTCTTGATGATGTGTTTGTCGACTAATCTTTCTAGATGTGTTAATCACTTTGGATTGCCTGCTAGCCATTTGAAGTCCAAGTTTTCCTTATTTCTTGAAACCCTTATCCATGCTTTCGTTACTTCGAGACTTGACTATTCCAATGCTCTCCTGGCCTGCCTTGCATCTTCCACCATAGGACTGAATGTCGGGACAAGCAGGCTGATAACACAGAGGTGGTGGTGAGGTGTCACCAGCGTAATTGTCGAACCTGAAATCATGTCTTTGGGTAATGTCGCCGAGGAGCAGCATGTAGATGAGAAATTGGAATGGCCCAAGAATAGATCCTCAGGTATGGGTGTGGGAACAGTAAGAGAAGCTGTTGCAGGAGATTCTCTGGCTACGATTGGACAGTAAGGGTTATTGGAAAACAGGAACCTTGCTAGGTTTATCTCCCTCCTCACCCAGCCGCAGTGCACTGAGGACAAGTGTAACATTGCTACAATCCCATTGGTTGTGATTAACTAAAGAAACTTGCTGATTTTAGATTTCATATATATTAATAGCCTGGTCAATTTAACTTTGTCAGTCTCTGGTCGGTAAAGTTTTATGTGCTTATCAAATGTTCTTTTCAAATAATTGTCGTCAGTTACATTTTGTATTCTTGTAAGTGCAGTTACAATTTCAGAACAAAGTCCCAAAGATTTAGTTTTATTGGAGAAAACAATGATTTTCTTATTACTTAGTAACTGCATGATTATCATTTGTTTACTTTTTAAACTTGGTGGTGCTTTGGGTCCATTATTGCATGGGTCGTTTTACTTTGGAGCTGCAAGAAAAATAACAAGTAGTTTCAGGCCTGAAGTTGGTTACCAGTCAAGTCCCTCCGGAAAGCATTGTTTGTGCTGTAAGAGTGTGGGCATTTTCATGTAATTGTTACGACTAAATGCATGTGGAGCAATCTGTCCAAACACCACTTGGTGTCTGCTTCCCTTATTCACCTGGTGGCAAATAAAATCCAAGCACTACAGTTCCCTTATGCAGCATAGCAAATGGCCAATTGTGTAGTCTGGATAAGAGACCATCTGTGCCTGTTGATGGAGTTGTGATCACAACTCCATCGAAAATTCCCTGTCATGAGCAATTCTTCAATAGTGGATGAGGTGTTGGTTTTATCTGTCATGATTATTATGCCAGCAGTCACTCCTTTTTCTTGGCCTTATTTCCCAACTCCAGCCGCATCATCAGGTTTGGTTACTCTCAGTCTTGTTTTTCTGACAATTGTGGAGAGGTGCAGCTTGCCCTTTTTGGTTCATAGAAGCTTCTGTGATGGTCTCAATGATCGCTTGCAAGATTGATGTAACACTTCAATCTCTTCTTGATCTTTACCACCAGTAAAGATTTCCCCAGCCTTCATCCTTAAATGTGATGGTGATTATTAAATTGGTGAGAATTACATATTTCTCTCTTCTCTCTTTGGCCTCCTTATCTCGGGAGACAATGGGTAAGCACCTGGAGGTGGTCAGTGGTGTGTGGAGCAGCGCCTGGAGTGGCTATAAAGGCCAATTCTAGAGTGACAGGCTCTTCCACAGGTGCTGCAGAAAAATTTGTTTAAAAGGGGCTGTTACACCGTTGGCTCTCCCCTTGCGCTTTTGTCTTTTTTCCTGCCAACTGCTAAGTCTCTTCGACTCGCCACACTTTAACCCCGCCTTTATGGCTGCCCGCCAGCTCTGGCGAACACTGGCAACTGACTGCCACGACTTGTGATCAATGTCACAGGACTTCATGTCACGTTTGCAGATGTCTTTAAAGCAGAGACATGGACGGCCGGTGGGTCTGATACCAGTGGCGAGCTCACTGTACAATGTGCCTTTGGGGATCCTACCATCTTCCATGCTGCTCACATGGCCAAGCCATCTCAAACGCTGCTGACTCAGTAGTGTGTATCAGCTGGGGACGTTGGCCGCCTCGAGGACTTCTGTGTTGGAGATACGGTCCTGCCACCTGATGCCAAGTATTCTCCGGAGGCAGCGAAGATAGAATGAACTGAGACGTCGCTCTTGGCTGACATACGTTGTTCAGGCCAATGCATATATATATATATATAGAGCCATGGAAACTAGCAAGTGACTTTAATATGACCAATTCAAAAGTGGCAGCATGAGTTAGAACCAAGGAAGTGTGTAATCAAAAGACACTATAATGTGGCAAGACTACTTCTTTTAATCAGTACTGAATGAAGAATATGCTTAAAATGTTCCAGTAATTAAAAAGGAAAATTTCTACTGAATGCTATATTTTTCAAGCTGAATCAGAGGGACTGTAGTGTGACTCATATCGACATTGTGCATCTTACACATCATGCAAAGTAGTTAATTATAAATTGCTGTGGTATCCTAGGTGACTAAGTTTTTTTTAAACTTGCCATGATATGGTTAGGAGGTGTGTTGGTGTTGAACGTTGAGTGCTGAATAATTGGGTGAACTGACAAGGAACAAATGGCATGTTGTTTTCCTGACCACTCCCATCTTCTTGTCATGAACCTGTTTCCTCCCCATAATTAATTTGGTGTCCTTGCAGGGAGTGGCTGATATTATAGCTCAAGTAAAAATGTCTCCTTTTGTGTTTTAAAAAAGAAGTACACAGTGTGGGGGAGGTGGTTGGAGGGGGAAGAAAAATGACTTGGGATCCAACATGCGTTAAGTAGGAAGGTATTTGCATTTTGCCTGTGTTTCTTTTTTGGTTGTGCTTTGCTTTGCTGGTAGGTGATGAGTGTAAAAGGTAGGTTGCTGATGTTCTGAGGAAATTTCAAGTATGAGCTTTACTGTCCACTCCTTAGAATACAGAAGGCAAACCTGAGTTCAGGTAGCACCTTATTGCTTCTTCGCAATGCCACAAAATGCATGTATCCCATGAGTTACTTTTCAAATGTTATTGCTGTTATGTAGGCGATCGAAACAGCCCACTTGCACACATCAAGATCCCCCAACTGCGATGAATGATCAGCTAAGGTTCCTTGGTGGTGTTGGAAAGAAGGACTATTAACCAGGGGATTCAGAGAACTCCCTTGTTTTTGAGTAATCCTATAGGATCTCAATCCAACTAAATAGGCAGATCAAGTATTAGATTAGCAACTCATCTAAAAAGACAGTTAGGACCAGGTGAGAAAGATGTCTTGGGTTCCCTTTTTGCCTTCACCTGGTCTTACTGTAACAGGGTTTAATTTTAAACACACCGTGTTTTTAGCTCCCCCTTGGTGAATCCTTGGTCACCGCTTTCCAATTATAAGGCAAAGAAACCAGCACACGCAAGCTTTCTTAGGTTTAAAGAAGAAAGGTGAAATTTTATTAAAATTAAACTCTAAATTCTGTTGATGTCTATGGATACACGATGCGCCCATGCATACGTGATATACACACATGCAGATAGAGACAGAAAAGAGCAGAAGGAAAATTAAAGTGGAAAGGTTTGAGGCAATACCTGAAGAGTTGTTATGGTTCTTCGAGCTCACTGTAGAGTCCTTGATTGTAGGTGGATTTTGCTTTGCGTTGGGGCACAGTATTCTTCTAAAACCTTGTTCACTGTAGGAGACTTTTCTCTCTTGGGGTTCATGTGTCTTCAGTTGGTTTTTGGAGTTCTGTGAGAAAGAGATGGGAGCAGACAGGACAGGAGAGGAGGTCTGCTTCAGTCCAGGAGCAAACAGCTTTCTGCCAGTTCAAACACACGCTCTACAATTTAAACACTCCCCCCCAAACCAAGTTGGCCAGCAGGGTAGTCACGTGACCGGCTGGTATAACCACTTCTGGCTTTGTGGATTGTGCGTCGGGGAATGGTCCTTTGTCTACAAACACTGTCTGTTAATTTGCAAAAATGTCTTTCCAGCCAGGGGCCTGGCAACCCCTTGTAACAGGCCTTCTCTTCTTCCCAGCAACAATTTGAAATTTAATGCCCATGTATCGAAATTAATGTACTTCATCTTCGCAGCATGACAGCAGCAGCACTGAGGTATTACCTGGATTATAGGCAAGATTTTACATTTCTTTGATCGCCACTGCCACTAGGAAGTGGGACACCTGCAACCTCTGTGCCACCTCCCCACTTCCCTTCAACTCCTGCCCAAAAATCACCCCATCCACATATTTTAGTGGATGAAAAATCTCAGAATGGGAACCCACAACATCCTGACGTGAGCTAGTATGTACCAGGACTCCAGAGGCAAATAATTTATTTTTATGTTCTAGACTTCATTGCAGTACTGTGGGAGTTCTACGTTGCTGGAGGTCAGAGATACTGCAGCCAGTTTCTCTTAAATAAATGCAGGAGTGTGACCAAGTTTGGTCACTTTATCCAAGACGTTTTGCAATTTTCAGACATACTGCTGTGGGGACATGTTAAGGCACAACAAATAATTCCTGGTCAGAGTGTTGTGGGTTCAAGCCCATTTGAGGGTGAGCACAGATCCTACATCTGGACTCACCATGTCAAACTTTACTGTGCTTCGCTCTCCTCAGCCAAATCCATCTTCTACTCTGGCATATCCTGGAAGGCAAGGACAATCCTGGACTCTTATTTTTTTCCATGTACAATTGCATACTTGAATCTTCCTCGCCCCTTGTATACATCAATCCTCCCACCTTAAATTGTTGTGATCGCACTTGTGCTGAGCAAAACACTCAACCCATCCATTGACACAAACGTAGAAACATAGAAAATAGGAGCTGGAATAGGCCATTCAGCCCTTTGAGCCTGCTCCGGATTTCATTATGATCATGGCTGATCATCCAACTCAGTAACCTGTTCTCACTTTCCTCCATATCCTTTGATCCCTTTCGCCCCGAGCTATTACTTAACTCCTGCTTGAAAACATACAATGTTTTGGCCTCAACTGCTTTCTGTGGTAGCCAATTCCACAGACTCGCCACTCTCTGGGTGAAGTAATTTCTCCTCATCTCAGTCCTGAAAAGGTTATCCCATATACTTAGACTATGACTCCTAGTTCTGGACTCCCCCACCATCGGGAACATCCTTTCTGCATCTACCCTGTCAAGTCCTGTTAGAATTTATTGGTTTATATGAGATTCCCTCCCTCACCCCCGCACAAACTGCTGCCCCATTCCCAACCTCCCTTTTTCTTCTCCAATTCTTTGAGTGGGTCATTGCCTCCCAGCTTCAAGTTCATCACTCCTGAAACTCCAAGTTCAAATAACCTATGTCCTTCTTCTGGTATTGAAATTACATGAACCATAAATGACATCTGAGTGTGAGCATGGCTCATTATTCCTCCTTGTCTTCAAACCATTGTGCAAAATTCAACTTGGTTGACCCAGCTATGCTCCTTCAAAGCCTGTCTTCCATCACCCAGCTCATTGGGACTGCCCTTCTGCTGCTGCTGCCTATCTGAATGCAGCTGGTGCATTTCCAGTGCTGCCTTCTCTTCACTGCCACTCATAATTGCAATGAAAGGTCCTCAGCAGCTATCTTTGGCTCCCCCCTCATCTGATCTATAAGTTGCCCTGAGTGACATTATTTGCAGGCATGAGACCAGCGTTCACATATGCTGATGACACCCAGTTTTACTTCTTTGAATCCTTTGGCTGCCTCTGTGCTGTCAGGTTGCTTCTCTGACATCAACTCTTGCGTAAGTCATGACATCTTCCGGCTTAACAAAGGGAAGAAAAAATTCAACATCAGCCACAGACTTCACTGTCTTGCCACTAAGTCTGTTTCCCCTTCTCCAGCCATTGCCTTGGGCTGAACTTGTATCATCTACAACTTTGTTGTCCTAAGTTGAGCTTTAAGCCCCACATCCTATACCTCGCTAAGATTGCTTATTTCCAGTTCAGCAGTTGTGGCACTTCCACCCAACCTCATTCTGTCTGTTGCTGGAATCCATTGACTTTGTCACCTTCAGACTTAACTCCCCCATGGTCTTCCATTTTCTACCATCTGTAATCTCCAGCTTGTTCTATATATATATATATATATATATATATATATATATATAGCCTCATACTAAGTCCCTGCTCACCAATGGACCTTTTGTCACTGACGTATATATGCAGCTGATCTCAACCCCCACCCAGTACATTGACTTGAAATGCTTGTTCTTATTTTTAACTCCTTTGGTAACGTCGATCCAAGATATCTACACCTTCAAAAAGAAAAAAGTTAATCAAATTGATATAGAAAAGAACTTGTATAATAATTTACTATTTTTATGGAAAATGCATAGAGTTGCAGAATTCATCTCCAAAACATTCCTAAAGATCCTGGAAAATGTTATAAAAATGGTATGTATCATTGGCCCTAATATGTGCAACACCTTTATTATGAAGCAGCATTTACCTGGATTCACTCTGAGCATCTCCAAGGGGATCAGGTTATCTATTGAAGGTCTGTGCATCATTTCCTACTATGTAGCTCTTACTTTCTGTGTGGTTGCACTTTACTAATTGGCTCAAAGACAGAAACAAAGCAACATTGAACAATGGGAAAGTATGCAAAAAAAACTAGATAATTATCAGTGAGGAAGTACGAAGTATGGAAACAAATGTTTCTTTCTGGCAACTCATGAGAATAGTTCACGAAAGGAGAAGGTGAAACAATTACCCTATCCAAAACGCTTTTTACAACAAATTCATCGATCCTTTTTCCTCAGTAACTGAATGATCTGAAGTTTTGTAACAGACACTTCAGTACAACATGATTAAACTTCATAGGGAATTTCATAGAATGGTTAGAACACAGAAGGAGGCCATTTGGCCCATTGTATCTGTGCCAGCTCTCTGCAAGAGCGACTCACATAGTCCCACGCTCCTTCCTTTTCCCAGTAGCTCTGCAAATGTTTTCTCTTCAGGTAATTATCAAGTTCTCTTTTGAAAGCCTCCACCAAACGGGCATTGCATTTCAGATCCTGACCACTGGCTGCTTAAAAAGTCATGTTGCCATTACTACTTTTGCCAATCGCCTCAAACCTGTTAAATCCTCTGCTTCTTGATCCTTCTGCCAATGGGAACTGATTCTCCCTACCTACTCTGTCCAGATCCCTCATGATTTTGAACACCTCTTCAAGTCTCCCCTCAATCTTCTCTAAGGAGAACAGCCCCAGCTTCTCCAGTCTATCCAGGTAACTGAAGTTCCTCATCCCTGGAACCATTCTTGTGCACCCTCTCTAATGCCTTCATATCCTTCCTAAAGTGTGGTGCCCAGAACTGGAAACGGTACTGCAGTTGAGGCCAAACTAGTGTTTTATAAAGGTCCACCAAACTTCTTTTTACAACGCCCGGGATCCTGAATGCCTTTTTAACCGCTTTCTCAACCTGCCCTGCCACCTTTAATGATTTGTGCACATATACCCCTAGGTCCCTCTGCTCCTGTACCCCCTTTAAAATTGTATCCTTTATTTTATGTTGCATTCCTCTTGTTCTTCCTAACAAAATGTATCATTTAACACTTCTCTGCATTAAGTTCCATTAGTCACATGTCTGCCTATTCCACCAGCCTGACTGTGTCCTCTTGAAGTCTATCTCTGTCCTCCCCTCAGTTCACGATACTTCCAAGTTTGTGTTATGTGCAGATTTTGAACTTGTGCCCTGTACACCAAGTCTAGGTTATTAATATATATCAAAAGAAACAGCGGTCCTAACACTAACCCCCTGGCGAACCCCACTATATTCCTTCCTCCAGTCCGAAGAACAGCCGTTCACGACTGCTGTCTGTTTCCTGTCTCTTAGCCAACTTTGTATCCATGCTGCCACTGTCCTTTTTATGCCATGGGCTTTAACTTTGCTGACAAGCCGATTGTGTAGTACCTTATGAAACATCTTTTGGAAGTCCGTGTACGCCATATCAACTGCATTACCCTCATCCACCCCCTCTGTTGCCTCATCAAAAATGCAATCAAGTTAGTTAAATACAATTTTCCCGTACCAAATCCATGCTGACTTTCCTTAACTAATTCATATTTGTCCAAGTGACTGTTCATTTTCTCCCAGATTATCGTTTCTAAAAACTTTTCCACCATTGCAGTTAAACTGATTGGCCTGTAGATGCTAGGCTTGTCCTTACACCCTTTTTTGAACAAAGGTGTAACATTTGCAATTCTCCGGTCCTCTGACACCACACCTGCATCTAAAGAGAATTGGAAGAATATGGCCAGTTCCTTTGCAATTTCCACCCTTACTTCACTCAGTATCTTCGGATGCAAAATTTCAGCACAATTTGATGGAGAGTAATTAAGTAAGCCAAAAAAAGACTATTCGTCTCCATTAAGTTGATGGGTAAGATTATTTGAGACTTCAGGGCATGCCAAGCTAGATTTAAATTGCAAGCCGCAGTCAGTACTATAGTTAATAATATCCATGCTGAATGTTGTTACCAGTAACCAATTCTGTGACCTGGAAAGTCATAAATTATTGAACACATAGGAAATCTTTAAGTGGGGAATACCCTTGTGGCATGCTATTATTCCTGTACAGTCAACACAATTCAAATGTGTTTTTTAGTAAACTATTTTCTAAAAGTACTGGGTGTGCTAGATTAACTGCCCTTGATAATCCTTGTCAAAATTTTGTCTCTTGCTTTTAAGTACTACCTGCTAACCAAATTAATAAATTAGCAGTGTCAAACAACTATTCATGCTAAACAACCATGCCACTGTTCATAGGTACCTTATTTACATAGAATGAATTTGTGTTTGAACACATTCCCTGGTAACTGCTATGTACCTAAAGCCTACATTGTATATTCCAGCACTTCCTAGTCTGACCAAAAGAACTACCTGCACAGGCTCTATTCATGCTTAGATTAATTACTGATAATCTGAAATAGTGACTTTCTTGTGATGTGCATTTATAATCATGAATTCTGTTTGGAGATTGGTAGCTGTGGTATTGGTTCCACCTAGGTATTCAAATTTCAACCAGAGCCAAGCAATATAAACATATAAGCTAGGAGCATGCACTGCCAATTTTTGTGCTCCCAGTCATTCCCCATCTTTTGAGCAGCCTTTTGGATTTGTAACTATGCACTGTTTACTTTATTTCATAATGTATTTTAAATTTTGGGGGACAGTTGATCCCTTTTAATATTGTGTATTCTGTCAGCCACACAAATGGCTGAGAAACAGTTCACTGTACAAGTGCCAGCTTAGCTCACTTGGTAATGTACTTACTTCTGAGTTAGCAGGTTCAAGTACTTTTCCAGCATCTGAGCACATTCTCTGGGCCATCCCTTCAATGCAATATTAATGGAGGCACTGTGTTGTTTGAGGCTAAGTCTTTTTTGGATGAGACATCAAACCAAGGCTCTGCCTGCCAGCCTGGGAGTAATACCATGGTACCACTCAAAGAAGAACAGGAAGTTCCACTGGTGCCCTCGCCAGCACCATCAAAAACAAGATCCTTCACTGTCGCTGGGTCAAAGTCCTGGAACTCCCTGGGTGTACCTACACTGGATGAACTGCAGCGGTTCAAAGAAGGCGGCTCATCACTACCTTCTCGAAGGCAATTAGGGATGGGCAACAAATGTGGCACTCACATTCCAGGAACAGAAAGTTAATTGTTCTTTCATCTCATTTGTTTTTAAGTACTTCTGATTTGAAAATTGGTTGCATAACTGTTTGTCAAAATTGATACGTTAAACATGAAGTGCTTTGGCACCTTCTGAAGATGTTAAAAGGTGCTGCATACTAGAAGTTCGTTAGTTCACCTTTAATGGAGGGAAAATCCCAGAACAAATTTCTTTCGAAGGAAGGAGGGAAAATTCTGGCGAACAAGTCCTGAGTTTACTTACATACATTATATAACAGGAGCACTTCAGTACAGGTAAGTCCTGTTATGGATATGTTGAATGAAAAAAAGGAACAATACAAGTTGGCCTATTTTTTTCAGGTATTGGATTCTTGATGTATATTAAAAAGGTATTCTCTAGCCCAAAGGTACTTACTTGTTCCAAAATTATAAATCACACTGTTAAATTGATTCTCTTTATCAAAGGTAATCCAAATTGGATTTTATACGTAGAATTAACAGCAGGCTAATCTAGATCGGTGTTTGCCCATGTGAACAATTAGCTTTGATCACATTCTTTCAATGCTTTTCCTTCATTCATGTATTCAATCTAAAATTGAATGTTGACAAGGTTTCGGGCTTGACCGCATCCCTAGAAATGAATTTCAGAAGCTCACAACTCTTAAGCAAAGACATTTTTTCTGCCCTCTAGGCCAGTCACTTTAACCTTGGTGGGAAAGCTTTTAGACATGATAATCCAGGACAAAATTGGCGGTCATTTTTACAAGTATAGATTAAGTGTTTAACTTGATTTAGTTTTTTGATAAGGTAACATAGGGTTGATGAGGGTAATGTGGTACATGGACCTCCAAAAGGCATTTGATAAAATGCCACATAATAGGCTTGCCAACAAAGGTGAAGCCCATGGAATAAAGGGGACAGTGGCAGCATGGATATGTAGTTGGCTGAGTGACAGGAAACAGAATATAGTGGTGAATGGTAGTTTTCGGGCTGGGTGAAGGTATACAGGTGGTGTTTCTCAGAGGTCAGTACTAGGACCACTGATTTCATTGATATGTATTAATGTCTAAGATCTGGGTGTACAGAGCAGAATTTTAATACTTTGCAGAAGACACAAAACTCGGAATTATTGTGAACTTTGTGGAGGATCGTGATAGACTTCAAGAAGACAGGCTGATGGAATGGGCAGACACGTGGCAGATGAAATTTAATGTAGAGAACTGTGCAGTGATACATTTTTGTAGGAAGAATGAGGAGAGGCAATATAACTGAAGGGTACAATTGTAAAGGGGCTCAGAAACAGAGAAACCTGGGCGTATAGGTGCACAAATCATTGAAGGTGGCAGGGCAGGTTGAGAAAGTGGTTAGAGAGAGATATGGGATCCTGGGCATTTTGAGGCATAAGAGTACAAAAGCAAAGCAGTTATAATGAACTTCTATAAAACACTGGTTTGACCTCAACTGAAGTATTGTGTTCAATTCTGGGTATTGTAATTTTGGAAGGAAATCAAGGCTTTAGAGGGGGTGCAGAAAAGATTTGGGAGGATGGTTCCAGGGATGAGGAACTTCAGTTAAATGGATAGAATGGAGAAACTGGAGTTAGAGAAGAAAAGGTTGAGAAGAGATTTGATACAGGTGATCAAAATCATGAGGGGTCTCGTCAGAGTAAATGGGGAGAAATTGTTTGCATTGGCAGGAAGGGTTGTGAGATTAAAAGTGATCAGCAAAAGAACCAAAGGCAACGTGAGGAAAAACCATTTTTCCACAGTGAGTGCATCACCTGAAAGTATGGTGGAGGTGGGTTGAATCATGAATTTGAAAAGGAAATTGGATAAGCACCTGAAGGAAAAAAAAATTGCAGGCCTAAGGGGAATGGGCTGGGAGAGTGGGACTAGCTAAATTGCTCTTTTAGAGAGCCTGCAACAGTTCGCCAGGCCAATTGGCCGCCTCCTGTTCTGTAACCATTCTTTGATCCTCTATACTTGCTGCTTTGATGATCTCTGCAAATTTTGACAGCACTCTCTCCAGGTCTATATCCTGTTGATATACACAATGAACACAAATGGCCCCCAGAACTAAACCTTGTGGGACAATTCCAACTACTCAGAAAATTTACTTTAACCGCTGCTCTGTTTTTCTCTTCCAGCCAATTTTAAATCCAGGGTGCAACCCTGTTCCTAATTCCATATCATTTAATCTGTAGTAATCTCTCATGTGGTACCTTGTTGAGGCTTTCCTGAAGTCCATGTCAACTGCAGTTCCCCCATCTATGATTTATTCATTCATGCGATATGAGCATCGCTGGCAAGGCTAGCATTTGTTGCACAGTGTTGTTGGGAAGGGAGTTCCCCAGGATATTGACGCAGTGACAGTGAAGGAGCGGCACATGTCAGGACGGTGTGAGGCTTGCAGGTGGTGGTGTTCCCATGCATCTGCTACCCTTGTCCTTCTAGGTGGTAGAGGCAGTGGGTTTGGAAGGTGCTGTCTAAGGAGCCTTGCTGCATTGCTGCAGTGCATCTTGTAGATGGTACACACTGCTGCCACTGTGCACCGGTGGTGCAGGTGATGAATGGAGTGCTGATCAAATTGGCTGCTTTGTCCTGGATGGTGTCAAGCTCCTTGATTGTTGTTGGAGCTGCACCCATCCAGGCAAGTGGAGTGTATTCCATCACACTCCTGATTGTGCCTTGCAGATGGTGGACAGGCTTTGGGGAGTCAGGAGGGAGTTGCTAACTGCAGGATTCCTAATCTCTGACCTGCTCTTGTAATCACGGTATTTATATGGCTATTCCAGTTCAATTTCTGGTCAATAGTAACCCCCTGGATGTTGATAGCGGGGTATTCAACGATCATAATGCCATTGAATGTCAAGGGGAGATGGTTTGATTCTCTCTTGTTGGAGGTGGTCATTGCCTGGCACTTGTGTGGCGCGGATGTTACTTGCCACTTATCAGCCCAAGCCTGGATGTTGTCCAGGTCTTGCTGCATATGGGCACGGCCTGCTTCAGTATCTGAGGAGTCGTGAATGGTACTGAACATAGTGCAATCATCAGCAAATATCCCCACTTCTGACCTTATGATGGAGGGAAGGTCATTAATGAAGCAGCTGAAAATGGTTGGGTCTAGGACACTACCCTGAGGAACTCCTGCAGTGATGTCCTGGAGCTGAGGTGATTGACCTCCAACCATAACAACCATCTTCCTTTGCGCAAGGTACGACTCCAACAAGCGGAGAGTTTTCCCCTTGATTCCCATTGACTCTAGTTTTACAAGGGCTTGCCGTTGAGGTGGTGGTGGTGAGCTGCCTTTTTGAACCACTGCAGTTCGTATGCTGAAGTTACTCCCACAGTGCTGTTAGGGAGGGATTTCCAGGATTTTGACTCAGCATTCATGAAGGAATGTTGATAAATTTCCAAGTCAGGATGGTGTGCAACTTTGAAGTGGTGCTGCTCCCATGTGCCTGCTGACCTTGACCTTCTAAGTGGTAGAGGTCATGGGTTTGGGAGGCGCTGTTGAAGCCTTGGTGACTTGCTGCAGTGCATCTTGTAGATGTACACCCTGCAGCTGTGGTGGTGGAGAGATTGAATATATAAGGTGGTGAATGGGGTTTCAATCAAGCAAGTTTCTCTGCATTGTGTTGAGCTTCTTGAGTGTTGTTGGAGCTGTACTCATCTCACTCCTGATTTGTGCCTTCTAGATAGTGGACAGGATTTGGCGAGTCAGGAGGGGAATCATTTGCTGCAGAATACCCAACCGCTGACCTGCTTTTTTCGCCACAGTATTTATGTGACTGGTCCAGTTAAGTGTCTTGTCAATGGTAACCCCCTGGATGTTGATATTTGGGGATTCAGTGATGGTAATGCCGTTGAATGTCAGTGGGAGGTGGTTAGACCCTCTCTTGTCGGAGATGGTCATTGGCCATACACTTATGTGTTACTTTCTCAAACAATTCTGCGACGTTTGTCAAAAACGATCATCCTGTTTAAAATCCATGGAAGCAACTTCTAACATTTCATTTTATCGAAATATGTGGTAAGTTGATCTTCCGCAGATGTTAAACTAATTGGCCTTTAATTACTAGGTTTAGCTTTGACTCCCAGTTTTAAAAATGAGGCTGTGGTGGCTACTCTCCAGTCCTCCAGTCTCTCAATAGGTCCCTGAAATATAATTACTAGGGCCTTAGAATTTTCTCACTCATCTGCTTCAAGATTCTAGAATTTATCTGTTCCTGGCCCTCTGTCTTCCTTCACTTTAGCAATATTGGTCACCTCGCTCGCAGCCACTTCAGAATTCACCTCCTCTCGATATTCCCTTAAGCAAAGTTCGATTCAAAGAAATTAAGAATCAGATATTTTACGAGAGTTTCCATATATTTTTGTTAAAACTTGGAATCTAAATTTTTAAACTGAAGAGGTTGACCTTTGGGTGTTTTTTTTAAATTAAAGGGTTGACCAGTAAGCAAGGTCTTACAGCAGGTGTGCAACAACAGAAGTTTCGGTACTCACACATTCGATGCAAAGTTCATGTGATTTCAAATAAACCTAACGGGGGTTTGACTTGAGAGCTATTTCTTGTTGTGACAAGAAAGAATTTATGATTACCATGGGACTTGCTTGGAAAAAATTTAGTTTCACTTTGAACTGTTAAAAGATGCTGGTTTTTGAACTGAAAGAGGCAGTTGGAATTTGTTAATGGACCTGCCAAGAGTTCAGAAGAAAACTGTTACCTCTCTTTGAAGAATCTCTGCTCATGAAAAGCAAAAGCCTTTATCAAGTTGTACTGTTGCCTCCTGCATTTTGAAGAAAGCCTGAATATTTGCAGAAACCTTGCAACTTCAAATGAACTTTGCATCGAATGTATGAGTACTGAAACCTCTGTTGCTGCACACCTGCTGTAAGACCTATGTGAAGCCTTCTGCAGTTGAATTTCTTGGCCTACCCAAGCAGACTTTTCATCAACCTCTCCTGGAAAAATTCCTAGTGGCAGCCACCTATTTGACTTTGAGACACCTCGCCAAAACAAAGGACTTCCATATTCAGTATGTTTTTTGTTCCTTCTATTTCTTTGTAACAGCTGTAAACAAAAATCCATTTTTTTCCCTGGTTAATCGGTTTTTGGATGTATGTGCGTGTGCATGAGGGCTAGGATATAAAAAAAAAATACAGGGCTTTAATATTTCACTTCGTGTATATATTTACTTTATTATTGGTTAGGACTTGGTTTATAATAAATGGATAATTTTGTTGTTGATTAAAAAAACCTGGTTGGTGTGCTTTATTCTGGGGACAAAGAATATCTGATTAGCTGTTTGTGTGTGGGAAAATTTATTGATATGTTGTGACCTCTGGAGAAGTGGGACTGAATTAACAGTGCACTCCTCCTGCCTCAGTCGTAACAATACAAATTGACAATGCTGTCCTATAATATGTAGTGAATGTAGAACAAAAGTTTTGTGGTGGTGAGCCTATAGGAAGAGTAGCACAGCCAAAATAACAACTAACAAAATATATGCTTAACACCTTCTCCCTTACTGGGCTGAGGGAAAGATTTGATTGTTGAAATGTTTGGTAAGTGAATCAACTTTAGTAATTCCATTATTTGCCATTTTGGATGTATCTTTCTCCGCTAAACTTGGTGGTCAAATCAGGTATGGAAGAGCATCCACACATCATTCTGACTTGGAACTATATTGCCGTTCCTTCACTGTCGCTGGGTCAAAATCCTGAACTTCTTTCCTAACAGCACTATTGGTGTACCAACATCCCAAGGACTGCAGCGGTTCAAGAAGGCAGCTCAGCACCACCTAAAGGGCCATTAGGAATAGGCAATAAATGCTGGCATAGCCAGTGACGCCCACATTCCCCCAATGAATAAAAAAAAATCATCCACCAGGGAGATGGAGTTGACAAATATAATGCACCTGAAATGGGAGGAAACTCTGTCCAGGTGCCTCTGCAGAGAGCCTCGTGTATCAGAACTGGCTGGGGTAATTTTGAAGAGGCCTATGATGAGCACTACAGAGGGAGCCAAATTTGGCTTTAGAAACCACCAAATTGATATTCTGCAGTACCCAGAAAAGATTTGTGACAGAAACCTTCAACTAAGTAACAGGGAAGTAGTGGAGTCTTTAAATGTCAAGGGAGATGAGACTGAACACCGAAACGTTCGTCAGACATCGTCCCAATTCCATTCTAGCAGTAGCTTTTATTATCTGCTCTGTAGAAAAGCAGATGGGACAAGAAGTGCAAGAAACAATTGAACATTACTAAGGTTGGCCAAATTCTTAGCTCCTCCCAAAACTAGTAATATGTAGTGCATCCTTGAGCTAGCTGTTAATACTGGAAAAACAAAGATTTATTCAGAACTGCTATATAATAATGTTGAGAACCTGTGATGACTAAATTGATTTGTATATGTTGGATAGAATCCTGTCAACCAAGGAAACTTTGGGATGGAGACAAAATGCCCTGAAGTTAGAGAATACTATAATGGTCCAGACGCAATAGCCCCCTTCCGATCAGTTCTTTGGAGAGGGATATGTCACTCACTAAAGATAAGTTTATCAGGCGTTGTCTGTATTTTAGTTGTTCCTCCCATAAACATGTATTATGGGATTGCCAAATGGGTAGAGGAAAAAGGTATCCATTCCCAATCCGTCATTAATGCTAGTGTGCTGTTTGGAGACCCTTGTCCAATTAGTTTATCTACCGTTATAAAAGGCGAGCAGGTGATTGTGATTTAATGGAGATTTTGAACTAAAGAGTCTTGATGGGGTAAATGGGGAAAACCTTTCTCTCTGCTTGGGAGTCAGTTTATGAGGGGTTATCAATTTAAAATAATCATCAAGACAGTGAGGGGAGAAAAGAGAAATTTCTTTATATTTGGCTATTAGAGTATGAAATGCTTTGCCTGAAGCATGGTTGAGGCAGCAACCATTCCATCTTTTAAGGGAAAATTGGATAAATATTTGAAGCAAAGGAAGATAGAGGATTACGAGGCGAGAGCTGGATGGTGATAGTTTTTCAAAGAATCTGTACAGACACGATGAGCCAAATGGCTGCCTTCTCTGCTGTAAACTTCTGTGACTCTATGGCAGATGGCACAAGTGGGGAAAGAGTTGCCTTCTCACTTCTCCCCCACCACACCCCCAATCTTCACTCCTTGCCCTCTCTGCTCGTAAGAATTAGGAACAGGGGCAGGCCATTCGGCCTCTCGAGCCTGCTCCACCATTCAGTAAGATCATGGCTGATCTGATTGTGGCCTTAAATCCACTTTCCTTCCTGCCCCCCAATAACCCTTGACTCCTTGCTAGATCAAAAATGTCTAACTCAGCCTTCAACATATTCAATGATCCCGCCTCCACTGCTCTTTGGGGAAGAGAATTCCAAAGATTAATGACCCTCTGAGAAAAGCAATTCCTCCTCATCTCCATCTTAAAAGGGAGACCCCTTATTTTGAAACTGTGTTCCCTAGTTCTAGGTCCCCCTCCCCGGCCGCCCGAGGGGAAACATCCTCTCAGCATTTACCCTGCCAAGCCCCCTCAGAATCTTATATGTTTCACCAAGATCACATCTCATTCTTCCAATCTCCAAGCTGCTCAATCTTTCCTTATTAGACACCCCTTCATCCCAGGAATCAGCCTAATGAACCTTCTCTGAACTGCTAATGCATGTATATCCCCCCTCAAGTAAGGAGAGCAAAACTGTACACAGTACTTTAGGTGAAGTCTCATCAATGCCCTATACAGTTGTTGCAAGACTCCTCTACTTTTATACTCCATCCCCCTTGCAATAAAGGCCAAAATTCTATTTGCCTTCCTAATTACTTGCTGTACCTGCATGCCAACTTTCTTTGATTCATGTACAAAGACACCCAGATGCCTCAGTACTGCAGCGTCTCTCCATTTAAATAATACTCTGCTTTTATATTCTTCTTACTGAAGTGAAAAACCACATTTTCCCACTCCATCTGACAAATATTTGCTCGCTCACTTAACTTATCTATCTCTGGAGGCACTTTGTGTCCTCTTCACAACCTATGTTTCTATCTATCTTTGTAATGTCTGCAAATTTGACTACAATATACTGGGTCCCTTCATCCAAGTCATTAATATAGATTGTAAATAGTTGAAGCCCCAGCATTGATCCTTGTGGCACCCCACTAGTTGCAGTTTGCCAACTTGAAAATTCCCCATTTGTCCCGACTCTTTGCTTCCTGTTAGTTAGCCAATCCTCCATGATATATTACCCCCAACACCATGAGCACTTACTTGTGAAGTAACATTTTTGTGGCACTCTATTGAATGCCTTTTAGAAATCCAAGCACACTACATTTACTGGTTTCCCTTTATTCACCCTGCTTGTTACATCCTCAAAGAATTCGAATAAATTTACCCTTCTCCTTCTCCTCCCACTCCAGCCTGTGCCCCCCTCCCTTCCTGCACTTCAGTGCTGTTCCAGCCTTGAACTGCAAATAGGCTCTGCTTATACTGCAAATTATGCTTTTTAAAAAAATTCATTCATGGGATTTGGGTGTCGCTGGCCAGGCCAGCATTTATTGCCCATCCCTAATTGCCCTTCAGAAGGTGGTGGTGAGCTGCCGCCTTGAAGCGCTGCAATCCATTTGCAGTCGGTACACCCACAGTGCTGTTAGGAAGGGAGTTCCAGGATTTTAACCCAGCGACAGTGAAGGAACGGTGATACAGTTCCAAGTCCGGATGTTGTGTGACTTGGAGGGGAACTTGCAAGTGGTGGTGTTCCCATGCATTTGCTGCCCTTGTCCTTCTATTTGATAGAGGTTACAGGTTTGGAAGGTGCTGTCTAAGGATCCTTGGTGCATTGCTGCAGTGTAGATGGTACACACTGCTGCCACTGTGCGTCGGTGGTGGAGGGGTGAATGTTTGTAAATGTGCCAATCAAGCGGGCTGCTTTGTCCTGGATGGTGTCGAGCTTCTTGAGTGTTGTTGGAGTTGCACCCATCCAGGCATGTGGAGAGTATTCCATCACACTCCTGACTTGTGCTTTGTAGATGGTGGACAGGCTTTGGGGAGTCAGGAGGTGAGTTACTCGCCAGCTCCAATAGCTGATAAAATGAGTCAAGTGTAGAGCATTTCTGGGAGAACATTTGGCACCTAGAATTCTTTCTCCTTTTCAACCTGCCAACTGTTGTGCCACTTCACCAAGGGGAGAGTGTAAAGATATGAAAACACACACAGTGACGCAGTGGTTAGCACCGCAGCCTCACAGCTCCAGCGACCCGGGTTCAATTCTGGGTACTGCCTGTGTGGAGTTTGCAAGTTCTCCCTGTGTCTGCGTGGGTTTCCTCCGGGTGCTCCGGTTTCCTCCCACAGGTAATAGGGAAATATAGGAACAGGGGACAGGTGAGGATGTGGTAGGAATATGGGATTAGTGTAGGATTAGAATAAATGGGTGTTTAATGGTCGGCACAGACTCGGTGGGCCGAAGGGCCTGTTTCAGTGCTGTATTTCTAAATCTAAATCCTTTGCCTTCCCATCTGTTAAAAATGGAATTTCCAATTCGAGCAGAAACTTGAATGTTAGTTACTATGCTGTTGCATACAACTCGAAAGGCAGTTAAGTATTTGTGCATATCATATGACCTGATCATTGATTTAGCCTTGCAGTTTAACAGAATGCTCCCAGAGTGGTAGTTCATACACTTCATGGTTCTGCCAGGCACTTGTGTTTATTAAGGTTGTTGTGTTATTTACTGATGACATGCATATAAGGCTGCTTGTGTTGTCAGTAGTACTTACTGTCTTTGTTCAGTCATCGTTTCTGTAAAGCATTCATTTTAACAGTACTGCAGCAAGTCAATAATTCAGTGACTCAATTTGCTATTTCCAAGTGCTGCAGAATATATTTTCTAACAGGAGTCCCATAAGGCCAGTATTTGAATCCTGTTCAAATATTGTTTCAGTTCTACAAAATAATTCTTTTGCTCCGAGCTAAACTGCTTCTAGGGTTAGTTGAGAAGCCATAGCGAGAAAAGGTGCAGCATCCCCAGAAGTCCGGAATACTTCAGTGTAACTTATAGAAATACACTTCTAGCAGGGTTTGGTTGATTATATGTCATTTCTTTCTATTTATATTGTAATAGGTATGTATACTTGTGGAAAGTCCTGCACATACTGGATTTCTTTTGCCAGTTTGCCAATTGAAGCACCTTCCTGTGCCAGGTTCCAGCTATTCAGTTTTCTCCAAATTTGAATGTAAGAATATTGAAGCTTTTAAACATGGTATGATTCAAGGGGTCTTTGGTATTTAGGGAGATTAACAATTTTGATGCTTTATCTAGGTGTTTTCATTGTCTCCCTCGATCTGTCTGACATTTGATGAAATCAGTCACTCCATTGTTCTCTGCTGCTTGATCCACTCCTACCTCTCTCTATAGCACATACACTATAACCAGTACTCTATGTTGTAGCCAGAACATCTGAAATGGCTTCTTCTCCCACCCTTGTGCAGTTGCCTTATAAGTACTCTTAGGTTTCATCCACGGTCCCTTCTATTTCATATCTTGTCCCTCGACAGCCTTGTGTATGTTGTTGGCTTCCATATGCATTTTGATGGCACTTGTTGTCATGTCTCAGTCACCTTCCTCAATCTTATCACCACCATAACTTGTTGGTGTGCAGCCTCAGCGCCCTCATGACTCTGAGCTGAGCTTTAACCCCATAGCGTAACCTTCACTAAGACCACCTTTTTCCACATTCGCCCTCTGCACTAGTTTCTTTTTAAAATCTTGTTCTTGTGGTGTGGGTACTGCAAGGCCATATTCATTACTCATCCATAGTTCCCTAAGAAGATGGTGCAGGGGCTTCTCCTTAAACCATTCAGCCCGAATGGTGATGGTGCTGCCACAATCTTGTTAGATAAGGAGTTCCAGGATTTTGATCCAGGGATGATGAATGACAATGTTACATGCAAGTCAGAATGCTGTATGACTTGGCTAAGAGGTGATGGTATTTCCATGATATTACTGTTCTTGTCCTTGGCAGTAAAGATTGCAAGGGAGGGAGGTGCTGTGGGTGTAAACTTGGTCAATAGTTGCAGTGCATCATGTGAATCAAATATGCTGCTGCCACTGTGTGCTGGTGATGGATTGTGAACCCAGTGTCAGGGACACTCTTTAAGGGACATCAATGTCCTGGATGGTGATGAGACTCTTGCATAATTGTGGCTGCATCCATCCAGGTGTGAGAGTATTCTGTCACACTGTTGGCTTGAACCTTTCAGGCAGTATGTAGACTTGAGGAATTGGGAGCTGAGCTGCTTATCCCAGAGTACCTAGTCTCTGCTTTGATTTTATAACAGCTGATATAGCCAGTCCAGTTAAGCAACTGGTCAGGGTGACCAGTCTAAATATTGAAGGCAGGATACTGAACCATGGTGGTGCTGTTGAAAGTCAAGGGGAGGTGATTGGCCTTTCTTTTGATCCTGATGATCATTGCCTGCCATTTATGCTGCAAATACTCGTGCTACATGTCAGCCCGTCTCCTGCTCTCCATGTCCTGCGATGTTGCACAAAGGAACATCCTGGGGCTGAGGTGATTGGCAGTCAATGACTGTAACTATCTTTGTGCCAGGTCTGACTCCAGCTACTGGAGATTTTTCAGTATTACTCGGGATCCTCATTTCTCATTTGGTTGAATGCTGCCTTGATGTCAAGGACAGTCACTCACACTTCACCTCTGAAATTCAGCTCTTGTGTCTATATTTGGATGAAGGTTGCAGTGAGACCTGGAGCCAAGTGGGCCTGTAAGTACCCAAACTGAACATTGTTAAGTGCTGTTTGATCACGCTAATCACTTTTCTGGTGATCCCCATTGACCTCAGTTTTGTTCTGAGCCTTTGGTGCCATACTCGGTTGAATATTGGCTTGATGTCTAATGCAGCTACTCTTTCCCCCTCCTACTCTCACCTGATTTCCTTTACTGTTGCCTTTGTCACTTCCAAGTTCAATTTCCTTAATGCTTTCCTTTCCATTGATCACTTTTCTGCCTCTCTTCCCCACCTTCAAAGCCTCCTCAAAATTTGCCACCTTGACTAATTCTTCCCTTATTATTGCTTGCAATCTGTTTTCATCTTAGTAATCCTCCCGAGATGTTTTACAATGTTAAAAGTTTTTATATGTATATTAGTTACAGTGGGCTGGAACAATCCCATTTCCACTGCAATTGATATCTCTCTGGGTAGTTTACAGGAATAGGCCATTCAGCTATTCATTCCAGCTCTGCTATTCAATTTGAGCCTCAACTCCATTTATCTTTCTTTGCTTAATATATCCTGAACCCCTTATTTAACAAACAATCTAGTGAACTTAGTCTTGAAAGCTGCAATTGTCCCAGCATCTACAACTTCTTGGGGCAGAGTATTTCAGATTTCTGCTCCCCTTTGTGTGATAAAATGCTTACTGCTTTCCCTACTCGATGGCCACGCTCTGATTTTAAGATTATGTCCCTCAATCCTGATTTCTCCATCGGAGAAAATATATATAAGCATTGCCTTCTTGTTGCTTTACTCATCGTGTTCTCTGGAACTGCCAGTAGTGAATTAACATCACGGGTAGCAACTGTTTTAAACTTAAATGACTCCATTCTCCACTTTCGCAGCTGAGTAAAGTAATACGTTGTAGCGGTTGTTGAGTCAGGAGCCATGTAAACAGAAGTCAGCTATGACTCAGCTTTTATTTCTGTATGCTGATGAAACATCTCCATCTCGGCTGACTGTTGTGCATGGACAAGTCGCGATTCAGTGCCCCCACCCCACCGCAGTTATTGGGTGTACAGGTCAGACAAGAAAAAGCTTCAGTCACTTGGGGGAAAACATTCAAGTCGTCCAAAAGTTTTGTGTGAAATCTATATATAAAAAAGTTACTGATCTTGAATAGACTGTGGGAAGAATTGAAGGATGATTCTGAGCAAACTAAATGGGAGCATTGAAAATCTGAGAACTTTGTCCGGTAACCTGATTTCTGCTTAATATAACTTAAACATGAAGTGTTACACCTCTTGTATTCTGGACTTGACTGTTACTGCTTAGTTTCTACAATTATGATCATGTAAACCCCAGGCAATCTAACAGTTTGCCCTGCTTGACATGCAAACTGGATTTTGTCTTCACATGTACTTCAGTATTTTGGAAGGCAGGGGACACTTGGTAAGATGCGATGAGCTGCAAATCATTCAGCCGCTGCGTTTCACAGCAAGTGAATGTACAGTGCAACAGTTATGATTGTGCTAACTTAATCAGTACAACTTGTCTTTAATAATGTAAAATCATGAACACCCTGCACATCCTCATCACTGACTTGTCTAGTTTGATTTAAAATAATTATGAACTGCCGTCTTAGATTTTCCTTCTGAACCTGCAGTTTTCTGTTAAAAACTTAACTGATTATGTCTCTGTGTCTGCATGAAATCATAGGGAAGGCTTGGCAGGCAGCCCTTGCAGAGCAACTGGCAACACAGACTTCCCAACATAATGCATGGTGAGGGTTTTCTTAGTTACCAGGATGAACCAAGGAATTGCTTATTGTTAACAATCTTTAGGGGAAAATTTGTTTTTTGGAACTTGCGTATACATTTTGCATTAAAAACCCAACAGTAAAAATAATTTTGTTTCCAAATCTTTTCTCTGAAAACAAAAACCCTGAAACATTTTAAAAGAATTGATTTAAATCAAAATTTGACTCTCCCTTTTATAATAACTATTGGTCATTTGATTTTCCTGCAGTCAGCTGTGGATTATTTCTTGATAAATCTGTCATAAGCACGAGTTATTGTGGCTACCTTTTAGTGTTGACATGCAGCACATGGATAGGCACTGACTATCACAGAAAGTAATTCCAAACAGGTTAAAACCACCATTATAAAATCAACCAAGAGGTAACAGCATTGAGAATTCTCTCTTAATGGAATTGTGTCAAAGTTTGTAGACTCAATGAAGATGCAGGATTGGGGGTCAAACATCTTCCTAAATTCTTTTTAACCACTGCTTTCTGCTGTTTTGCAAAGTAGAGATTATGTGCTCTACTTGTATGTAGAGTAGGCAACAGAAAGAACAAATCTATACTAGCTGAATCATCTCAAAGTTTAATGATTAAACTAAAAATAAGTTATGGTTGTGAGAGTGCTCGTGCCTAAAGTAGACTTTTGTAAGCAGTGGGCTGAACTGAATGAAAAGTTCGGTCAGAGTTGGTAATTGCTAGGCAGATATAGGTGTTTTGAAGTAAGAGTGCAATGTAGCCGGATGTCTTGCACTGATGGTGGTCATTGAGGTTGGTAGTACAGGAAACCAGAAAACTGTTTCATGGCTTGTGGCAAATATAATGCTTCTGTGTCTTTTAATCAATTGAAAGTCAAAAGGAAGTATTTTGTTACCATATCTTTATGGAAATTAAAACCTCTGTCCCAGAGGTTTAAATGTGCTGTCACTGTGTCTAATTAACTAAAGGCATTGAAAATACCATGTTAGAAAGTTGGATATTATATGTTTTAATAAAGCAAGGACAAGCTTTCACTTTTATAAATTGGAACATGTTAAAGTGCTTCACTGCCAATGAAGTACATTTGAAGAGTATGTTGTTTTGTGTATAAAGCTGCACACAGCAAGATCCCACACCAATCAGATAAGTTACGAGATAATTTATTTCAGTTACGTTACCTGAGGGATAAACGTGAGAACTCCACGGCTGCTCTTTGAACAGTGTCAGGGAATTTTTTGCCACAATCAAAGAAAGCAGAACGACGTTTAAGTTTAACATCTGAAAAGTGGCACCTCCGACAGCACAGTATTCCATCAGCACTGCGCTGAAGTGTGAGCCTAGATTATGTGCTCATCTCTAGAGTGGCGTTTGAACCCCCACAACCTTTTCTAAGAGCTGAGGAAGCCAAAGCTAACTGCTAACAATTTGCAACTATAACTGTTGGCTATTGGGATTAATGTAGTAGTGGGTTAGAGACAAAGAGAAACAAATAGTCGTTTGGTAATACAAAACTTGAGTATTGCTGAAAAAAGACATGTCAAAGTTTTTCGTCTTGCACATATCAGGACAATTCGCAAGAATAACCAATGTACGGGAAAACAAAAACTTATACTGCATGAGAAGAGAGTGCTGATTGTTTGGCAAGGGAACCCTGATTGGTAGAGGTATTGCCATGGAGAATGCACCAGTTACAGTGACTAACAGTTAACTGCCAAGCTTTGTTTGAAATTTAAACCAGGCAGCTTGACTCTGGTCAAGGCATTGCCCTGAGGAATGAACCAGCGAAGGTGACTAAGGTAGTGGACAGGGGAATGTCTATGGCTGTTATTTATATGGACTTCCAGAAGGCATTTGATAAAGTCCCACATAAGAGACTATTAACTAAGGTAGAAGCCCATGGAGTTGAGGGCAAATGATTGACATAGTTAGGAAGTTGGTTGAGTGGTAGGTGACAGAGAGTGGGGATAATGGGTAAGTACTCCGATTGGCAGGATGTGACTCGTGGTGTCCCGCAGGGATCTGTGTTGGGGCCTCAATTATTCACATTATTCATTAACGACTTGGATGATGGCATAGTAAGTCATATATCCAAATTTGCTGATGATACAAAGTTAGGCGGCATTGTAGACAGTCTAGATGATGGCATAAAATTGCAAAGAGATATTGACAGACTAGGTGAGTAGGCAAAACTGTGGCAGATGGATTTAAATGCGGGCAAGTGTGAGATTATCCATTTTGGACCAAAAAATGATAGAGCAGGGTACTTTCAAAATGGGAAGAGGTTAAGTACAGTGGATGTCCAAAGAGACTTGGGGGCTCAGGTGAATAGATCTTTAAAATGCCCCGAGCAAGTGCAGAAAATAATCAAAAAGGCTAATGGAATGCTAGCCTTTATATCTAGAGGATTGGAGTATAAAGACAGAGGTTATGCTGCAGCTGTACAAAACCCTGGTTAGACCCCACTTGGAGTTGTGTGAGCAGTTCTGGGCACTGTACCTTAGGAAGAATGTATTGGCCTTGGAGGGAGTGCAATGTAGGTTTACAAGAATGAAACCTGGATTACAGTGGTTAAGTTACGAGGAGAGATTACACACATTAGGCCTGTTTTCTCTAGAATTTAGAAGGTTAAGGGGTAATCTGATCGAAGTCTTCAAGATATTAACAGGAAAAGACAGGCTAGATAAAGATAATCTATTTCCACTGGTTGGAGATTCTAAAACTAGGGGGCATAGTCTAAAAATTAGGACCAGACCGTTCAGGAGAGATGTTAAGCACTTCTTCATGCAAAGGGTGGTAGAGGTTTGGAACTCTCTCCCACAAACAGCAGTTGAAGCCACAACTGTTGTTAATTTTAAATCTGAGATAGATTTTTGTTAAGCAAAGATATTAAGGGATATAGGCCAAAGGCAGATATATGGAGTTAGGCCGCAGATCAGCCATGATCTCATTGAATGGTGGGACAGGCTCGAGGGGCTAAATGGCCTACTGCTGTTCCTATGTTCCTATGAATGGCTGTCACTTATTTTGTTTAGCTGAAACAGGCGCAATGTCGTTGGGATGTATGGCCTGTATACCTAGCATCACACTGGCATTGAAATTCATATATCACATTACTCATTTGTGTGATAGGCAGGATGTCTTTTTGGCTTGACGGCAGACTCCAATTAGTGGCGAACACCACACGTGTTGCTACTGCATAGTAGCAGCGTGAAACAGCGAGCTTTACGTGTTGCTCAAATTTTTGGGTAATTTGAGGTAGACTGGGCACTTTTCAGGGCCGAGAAAGCCAGCCTTAGGCCCATTCATAAGTTTGCGCGATATACAGCGAGAAATGATCTGATCAGGGTAGTCATTGTCATGCAGGATGTCTTTGATTCGCCCTATTTCAGCATCAAGCTTGCATGGTGAGCAAATGATTCGGGCCTATTTACGAGGTTGCCGATAAGGCCAATATTATAGTGCATGGAACTGTAAGATTGTGAGTAGGGCTTGCAGTGTGGCGCATTTGCGCGTACTGGAAGCTACATATATTAATACACAGTTATTTGCAGACAGAAAGAGTATGCGCAAACATTGCACCTGTTTCAGCTGAACAAAATAAGTGACAGCCATTCGCTGGTTCATTCCTCGGGTCAATGCCTTGCCCAATCAGAGTCAAGCTGCCTGGTTTAAATTTCAAACAAAGCCTGGCAGTTATTTGTCAGTCACTGTAAACTGGTGCATTCTCCATGGTAATACCTCTACCAATCAGAGTCCACTTGCCAACCAATCAGCAATCTCTTATCACGTGGTATAAGTTGTTGTTTTTCCTTACATTGGTTATTCTTGCAAGTTGTCCTGAGGCGTGCAAGACATAAAGCTTCAACTACATGTCTCTATTTTCAGCAATGCAAAGAGAAACGTGGGAATATTTTGCTACTTTCTAATTTTTGAGTTTCTACGGCATAAACTGAAGTTGTTTATTACCTGTATCTGAATCTAGTGATAAAACTCTAGCTTGAAACCCCCAAGTTAGAATTCCAATTTTTTGGGGAATCTTGCATCAGTATGAAAAATTAATGGCAACATTTTTGTGGCTGACGGTAATACCTATATGCTTCAGGCTGATGTCGTCTGAATGCCACATTTTGAACTTAAGTTGCCAGATAATTGGGAAACAGTTAATGATTGGAAAGTAATCCGAGTTTTTTTAACTATAGCTTCCCAATTGAGAAACAAGTCCTTGTAAATCTGAATACCTTATTGAGCAAATTTATGACTGAAAGCTGTTCTTCTATTTGTTGACCTGTATATATTCCAATGAAAGCCAAAGCTTCTTATTTTTAAATGTGCTGATTATACCACGGAGGGATAATTCCTCGCATGGGTTACCGAATGTGTTGGAGGGAGATTTGAATTAGCACCCATCCTCAAATTGATGAGTGTATCTGAGCCACTAATAACTTGACTTCCTAACAATCTGCCTCTGTAACTGCTTCAAGCTTGTATTCCAGACAATTTGATGAGCTGTCAGTATTTTCATAAAATTACTCCAAATTGACCAAATGGACCTAATTGAAAACAGAGATTTATTTTGCTAATCATTAAAACAAAATTAGACTTTTAAAGCAAATTAGCGTCAAAATTGTCAGTCGAGGCTCAGTGTTAACATTCTTGGTTCTGTTTCAGAAAAATGTAGATTCAAACCTGAATTCAGAATCTGACACTCCAGTGCAATATTGAGGGAGTGTTGCATTGTCAGAGGTGCTGTATTTCAGATAAGGTGTTAAACCAAGGCTGAGTGACCATTTAAAAAAAAACCATGGCATGATTTAAAGAGCAGGAGAGTCCCTTGGTGTCCTAGACAGCATTTGTCCCTCAATCAATACCACAAGAAAAAGCACATTAACCGGCCATCCATGTTATTGCTGTTTGTGTCCCTTTGCTGTCTGCAAATTGGCTGCCACCTTTACTAACACAAGAATGTGACAGTACCTCAAAAATTAATTAATTGGCTATAAAAGTACTTTCGTGTTCTCTAAGGCTGTGATAGGCACCATGTACATGCATATCCTTAATTTCTTTATTTTCTTCTTGGAAAAGCAACATTCCTGGCAGCACTTAGAAAATTCAAAATGTATTTTTGTTGAAGTATAATGCTTTGGCTTGAAATAGATGAAAACATTTACGACAACAAGAATAACAACTTGCATTTATATTTGCCTTTGAAGTAGAAAAATAATCTCAAGGTGTTTCACAGAGGAGTAATCAGGCAAAAATGGATGTGGAGACAAAAAAGAAGCTATTAGGATAGGTGACCAAGGGCTTGGTCAAAGGTGGGTTTTAAGGAAGGTTTTCGAGGACAGGAGGATGTTTGAGAGATGGAGAGGTTTAGAGAGGAAATTTCAGAGTGGTTGGATGAAATGAGGGGAATGCCCAAGTCTGAGGAATGCAGAGTGCTGGGAGTTGTCAGATGAGAGGACGTTACGGAAATGGGAAAAGTGAGGTAGTCGGGTGATTTAAATAAGTTGTCAAGAATTCTAAATTTGAGGAAAATTGCCAGGTGATGGCCTTGGCTCAGAGATAACAATATTGCCTTTGAGTCAAATGGACTTTGGTTCAGGCCCCAATCGGCAGATTTCAGCACATAATTTATGGTTAGCACCAGTGCTGTACCGAGGGAATGCTGTATTGTCAGAAGTGCCGTCTTTCAGATGATATGTTAACTGGGGTCTTGCCTGTGGTCTCTTTCTTTCTAGGCAGTCCACTTAGCAGGCATAGTGTTGATTTCAAAAGAATATGCATCAATTTGGTTGGCATAACAACTTGCTTTTATACTGTGCCTTAAATATGGAAGACCTGTAAGGCACTTCACAGAGCTGTAATCAGACAACAAAATGAACCAAACAAGACATTAGTAGGAGGGTCACGAAAAGCCTGTTCAGAGATGGGTTTTAAGGAAGATTAAAAAGGAGCAGTAGACGGAGGGCTTTAGGCATGGGCCCTGGGCAACTGAGGGATGACTACCAATGACAGGCTGAAGGGGGTGGGTACACAAGTGCTGTGAATAAGAGGAGCAAATAGTTGAGAGCCCAGACAAGGAACTTAAGTAACCAGACAAAAATGTGTATTTTATTTGATTGTGGTGAAAGGATTTGAAGTGTGGTAAATTGAAATTACGTGATTTTGGTAACTTTATAAAGCTTTATTGGTAAGAATGTTTTGAAGTGAGTCATGATTACACTGTAGTAGGTTAAACATTCTTAAAAGTTCCTCAGAATGGATAATTTCTTTGGTCGGGGCAAAGCAGTGCTTGATCTTTGGAAGGGTGTTCCTCACAACTTGAGTCTGCTGTTACAGTAGACCCTCATTCTGACTAGCTCGACTTGTTTGCAGTTATTCCATTCAATCGACTGCAAATCTGTTTCTGTAGATAATTGAGGCTAATGGAAGTCCAGCTGTTTACTAGCTTTAATGCAGGGATTGTTTATGATACTTTTGAGTTTTTTTTTTACTTTCTTCCACTTCTTTAAGCTTTCTTTCCCTCACCTACTTTATAAGATACCTTGGAAGCTGCAGTTTGAAAAGCTAATAGAAAATGTTGCTTGCTTTTCTGCACATAAATTATTGAGCATGTCGGCAGTTAAAAATTCTTTGCTCACTGTTCACATTCTCAGCTCTGGATCACAAGGTCATGGGTTCAAGCCTCACTCCAAGACTTGAATATTGGGGAAAGTCGTGATCTTCATCAGCAATCCCTCATGTCAAGGATGATTCTTCTTTGTGGATGGCTGGGTGGAAGTGAGGTATCAGGGTTGGCTGTGGGTCTTCAGATTGCACATCTATCTCAGCCTTGCATGCTCTCCCACAGTGAGGATATCGATTGTCGGCCGGTAGAGGTAGTGGTGGATTGTTGCCTCGAGTAGCTGCCCTCTCTTTCTGTCTCTCTCACCGTTCTCTCTCAGTGGTTGCTGCTATTGGTCGGAAGGTCCTGACACCATTTTTGCTGATGGCTTGCTGTTTTGGTTGTGATTGGCAACAGCTGCCCATGTGCTGATGTAATAGATAAGATCTTGATGGAGGCTTTGAGATTGTCCTTGAAATGTTTCCTTTGGGCCCCGTGAGAACGGGCTGCTTGACATGGCTGTGAGTAGAGCACCTGTTTGGGCAGTCTTGAGTCGGGCATTCTGACAACATGTCTTGTCCATCTCAGCTGAAATAAGATTGTCATGGCCTTTATACTTGGCATATCTGTATCTTGGACGATGCTCATGTTTGTTCTTTTGTCCTTCCACGTGATTTTCAAGATCGAAGGCAGTGTTGTTGATGTTCTAGGGCTTTGATATGGCGTCTATAAGTTGTCCAAGCTTCAGCACCATTGAGAAGCTTGGGGAGGACCACTGCCCGATAGACTTGGAGTTTAGTTTTGCATCTGATATCATGATTCTCGAAAACATGAGTACGTAATTCAGCATACCTGAAAATGAGATGTCAAGCTGGTGAAGCATTAATGGAGGACCACTTACATGCCAAACAGCAGAAGTAGCTTGTAATTGTTACGACTGAGGCTGGAGGAAGTGCACTGTCTTTATCTAGTTCCAGTTCTCCACGGGTCGCAGCATATATTTAAATATTTACCCAGTTACCGATACGGCCAATTACCTACACTATTTATATTTCAGAATTAAAATACCCCAACCAGGTTTCTTCAATAAACAACAAAATTATTAATTTATTATAAAACAAGACTTAGTCTATAAAGATGCAAAGCTTCAACACACTGTTTTAAATATGATAGTAAATATATAAATTCCCTTCTAAATACCCAAAACACACAAACTGGTTAAAGGAAAGATGAAGAAATTTTCTTTGCAGAGATCTTTTTATAAAAATGATAAAAAATAATACTTTGGCCAAATACTTGTTTATCCTTGAAGGAGAAGATATGGAATGATATCTGTGTCCCTTTATTCTGGCGTCTCAAATATGCATAGGTGGCTGTCACTGGGATCTTTCTTGAGCAGTTCTTTTCAAGTGCCTTCGAGGATTAATCTGGCAGGTTTTTCAAGAGAAATGGGGTGTCGGGTTTCAGCTATCACACACTGGATTTTGCAGAGTTTCTCTGAGAGATGGAGAAAAGAGGAGCTGGTCTTTGGCAGTTTGATCTCCAACTGATTGAAAACAGTATTCAAAAAATGAAACGAGCTCTCGATAACCATAAATCTTGACTTGTCACTTCTCTGTAAACAACTCCCATAGTCAGAAGGCACTTGCTATTTACATATCTGAAGACCTGTGACATCCAGTAAATATTTTTAAACAGAAAGCTCGAGTCCTTCCAGTGACTTTTTTTTAAAAAGCAAAGTCCAGCATCTATGGAATCACTTCAGTCCCAAATTAATCCATCTCCACAATCTACAACCATGTGGCCTCAAAAAAAAAAATTAAAAATAGAAGCACTTTCATAACACAATAGACAGAGCTACGTGATCCCACAACCAAAGGATCACATCAAAGCTCTGCAATCCTGCCTCATCCAGTCGTGAATGGTGGCGACAATTAAACAAATAACTGGAGTAGAAGGCTCCACAAATATCCCCATCCTCAATGATGAAGGAGCCCAACCCATCAATGCAAAAGACAAAGCTGAAGCATTTGTGACCATCTTCAGCCAGAAGTGCCGAATGGGTGATCCATCTTGGCCTCCTCCAGAGGTACCCAGTATCACAGGTGCCAGTCTTCAGACAATTTGGTTCACTCCATGTGATACCAAGAAATGGCTGACGGCATTGGATACAGTGAAAGCTATGGGTCTGGCAAAATCTCGCTGCAGTACTGAAGACTTGTGCTGCAGAACTAGCCATGCCCCTAGCCAAGCTGTTCGAGTACAGCTACAACATTGGCATCTACCTGACCATGTGAAAAATTGTCCAGTGACGTCCTGTTCACAAAAAGCCGGACAAATCCAATCCGGTTAGTTACCGCCCCATCAGTCTACTCTTGATCGTCAGCAGAGTGACGGAAGGGGTCGTCGACAGTACCATCAAGTGCCACTTAAACAGCAACAACCGACTCACTGATGCTCAGTTTGGGTTCTGTCAAGGCTCTGACCTCAGCACAGCCTTAGTCCAAACATGGACAAAAGAGCTGAACCCAAGGTGAGGTGAGAGTGATTGTTCTTGACATCAAGGCAGCATTTGACCAAGTGATGGCATCAAGGAGCCCTAGCCATATTGAAGTCATTGGAAATTGGAGGGGGGAGGGGGATCTCTCCACTGGTTTAAGTCATGCCTAGCTCAAAGGAAGATGGTTGTGGTTATTCGAGGCCAGTTATCTCCGTCCCAAGTTATCACTGCAGGAGTTCCTCGGGGTAGTGTCCTAGGCTCAACCATCTTCATCTGCTTCATCAATGACCTTCCCTCATAAGGTCCGAAGTGGGGATGTTTGTTGATGATTGTATGATGTTCAGTACCATTCACAACTCCTCAAATACTGAAGCAGACCTGGACAATATTCAGTTTTGGGCTGATAAGTGTCAAGTCACATTCACGCCACACAAGTGCCAGGCAATGACCATCTCCAACAAGATAGAATCTAACCATTTCCCCATGACATTGAATGGTATTGCCATCACTGAATCCCCACGATCAACATCCTGGGGGTTACAGTGGACCAGAAACTGAACTGGAGCAGCCACATAAGTACTGTGGCTCCAAGAGCAGGTCAGAGGCTGGGAATTCTGTGGTGAGTAACCCATTTCCTGACTCCCCAAAGCCTGTCCACCATCGACAATGCACAAGTCAGGAGTGTGTTGGAATACTCTCCACTCACCTGGATGAGTGCGGCTCCAACAACACTCAGGAAGCTTGACACCATCCAGGACAAAGCAGCTCGCTGAATTGGCACCCCATCCACCACCTTCAACATTGACTCCCTCCACCACTGATGCACGGTAGCAGCAATGTGTACCATCTACAAGATGCACTGCAGCAACTCACCAAGGCTCCTTCAACAGCACCTTCTAAACCTGCAACCTCGTAGAAGGACAAGGGCAGCAGACGTGTGGGAACACCCCCATCTGCAAGTTCCCCTCCATGCTATACACCGTCCTGACTTGGAAATATATCGCCGTTCCTGCAGTTGCTGGATCAAAATCCTGGGACTCCCTCCCTAACAGCACTGTTGGTATAACCCATACCAGATGGACTGCAGTTCAAGAAGGCAGCTCATAACCACCTTCTTAAAGACTTGTTAGCGATGCCCATATCCCATGAAATACAGGGGGAAAAAAATTGACTGATCTGGCACATTGTATTCGGTGGTGTACCTCTTCAATGTCAGCTTTTTGGGATCGATAAATTCCAAGATATGGGAACACTTCACCATCTGCAACTCACTACTGACTAGCTCCCCCCAGGTGTGGTAATAACTTATCACACTGATAAACTCAACAACTTTAACCGGCTGAAGGCCCAAGCCAAGATTGGAAGTATTGTTGAAGGTACAAAGAATAGTGGTTAGCACCGCAGCCTCACAGCTCCAATGACCTGGGTTCAGTTCTGGGTACTGCCTGTGCGGAGTTTGCAAGTTCTCCCTATGACCGCGTGGGTTTCCTCCGGGTGCTCCAGTTTCCTCCCACATGCCAAAGACTTGCGGGTTGATAGGTAAATTGGCCATTGTAAAAATTACCCTTGGTGTAGGTAGGTGGTAGGAGAATTGAGGGAAAGGTGGGGATGTGAGAGGGAAAATGGGATTAATGTAGGATTGGTATAAATGGGTGGTTGATAGTCGGCGCAGACTCGGTGGGCTGAAGGGCCTGTTTCGGTGCTGTATCTCTCTATGACTCGAAGAGGACGAGAGTATTCTTGGTGTTTAGGCCATGTTTTATCCCTCAGTCAACCATTCTAAAGCTGATTAACAACAGCGACTGAGATCTGTAAAGCACCTTCAAGGTAGGAAAATATCCAAAGGTGCTTCAAAGAATTGTAATCAGAAAAAGATGGTTGCTGAACCAAAGGAGGAGATATGGGGGTGGTGGCTTACAGCCTGCTTAAAGAGGTGGGATTTAGAGGAGGATTTAATGGTGATTGAGGTGGGGAGGCAGAGGAAATTCATGGAGGGAATTCCACAGTGTGAGACCAAGGTGCAAGGATGTATGACTGTCAGCGATGGTGGGCATGGACAGGACTCGGGTGGTGAACAGAGAGTTCAGGAGGGGGCTGTAGGAGGTTACAGAGGTAGGGAGGGGCAATGCTGTGAAGTGATTTAAACACCAGGAGAAGAATTTAAAATTTGAATTGTCAGTGGACTGGGAGCCTTAGTTGTCATTTATCTCCATTGCTGTTTATGAAACTTAGTTATGTATAAATATGTTGCACTGCTTGCCTGCAGAACAGCAGTGAGTACACGTGGAAAGTAATTCAGTGGCTGTGGAACCCATTGGGACATCCTGAAGATGTGTAAGATGCTCTGTAAGTGCAAGTTTTGTTCTTTAAATGCCACTGACAGCAAAAAAGATGAGGGAGTGGAAGTAGCAAGGGACTCCAATCTGTTGCCCTTGGGCCCTGGCAGTCAGTTCTCAAGGCTCAGATAACATAGGCCTGTTTATACTTGTATTTATTCAGTGGGATCTCCTGTTTTGAATTTTGGGCTCTGGAGGATTGGTAAGGCATGGTTTTTATTGTAGTAGTCTTATTGTTGGATGAGTCCGATGTCAGGTCACCAAGATCCGTTATTTTATACAACTTTAAAATGCAAATTAAGGGAAAAATGGATTCCAACTTTATCCTGAGCCTTCATGGTATGCACTATTGATTCTTAGCGTTGCAGAAGTAAGCTTTTTAAAAAATTATTTGAAGTTTGAGGCATGTTCACATTTTTTTTTGTTTTGCATGTCATGAAAATGACTTTAACTCTTTAGGTACAGTACAAATGTCATTCAGAATGGGGGGCTTTCAGTACAGCCCATTGAAGCTAGCGATTTCCTTAGAGCCGAACTATCTCTTGCACAGCCAGTGAAGTTACATCAGGGAGAGTGGGAACAACTCTGAGGAAATTCCTGCCCCAAGTCATTTTGGCTATTGTCATTTGCTAAATATTTAAATAAGGCAATGAAATTGGATATGGCATAATTGCAGAAAAAGCACAAAGTCTTGAACTTAACCCTCCAGGCACAAGGAAAATAATTGGCTGAATTAATGAAGGACAAATGTTAACATGATGGAAAATTGTGCTTGCTACACGAGATGAAGTAGGTAGCAATAAAAACAGAAAATGTTGGAGACACTCATGAGGTCTTGCAGCATCTGTGGAGAGAGAAACAAAGTTAAAGTAAAATGCTGCAAGGCCTGCTAAGTGTTCACAGCATTTTCTGTTATTTCAGGTTTCCAGCATCCGCAGTATTTTGTTTTCGAAGTAGATGGCAACCTGACTCTAAGAAGCCAAGTATTGACAGTAGTGCAATGTAATGGCAGTGTAGCCCAAAAATATATTGATTCAAGTCTGCTCTCTTGCACTGTGTACACATCTTAATACTCTCTGTTAAATGATGATTGATCCAGGCTTTGGGAAAGTAAATAGTGAAAAGCTGTTGTCACTGATTCGTGAATTGATGATGATGAACATGGACTCGGGGTCACAAGAAGAGAGTAAAGGAAAATCAGAAGGTTGTTTCGATAGAGGGTTATTTAAACATCGAATGCTTTACCACAAGTGACCACTGATGCAGAAACTGAACATCATTTAAAAAGGAATTATATAAACATTTGAAAAGGAAGATTATAAAAGTACAGAAAAATTAATAGAGAGCCCCAGTTGAAAAGTTAGTATTGGAACAATGAGCAAAATGAAGTTCACCTTTTCTGCATTTTGTGAATCCATATAGCCATTCTGTAAATTGCCATATTAACTGGAGATTCTTGCAGTCTTGCTTTCAGTGAGAATTGGCTGATTTTTGGTTTATTTTGATTGTAGTGGCCTATAAAAAGTTGGCTCTGAGATTGAACATGGGGGCACATGTTTACAAGTGCTAAGTAAACTATTAAACTTTACACAAATTACTTGCTGCATTTACCCTAGTAATAACTTTATAAAATGCATTTATTGTAAAACACTTGGGACAGGTAAGAAATTAGTTTCCTCCAGTTAAACATTGCAAAGATTGAAACCATCATCTTCAGGCTTTAGCACAAAACCCTGTATCATCACCACTGACTCCATTCCACACTCTGGCCATAGTGTCCTGTTCAGAGCATAGGAACAGGGGTAGGCCATTCAGCCCCTTGAACCTGCTCCCGCTTTCAATTAAATCACGACTGATCTGTATCTTATCTCCATCCACCTGCCTTGGTTCCATAACCTTACTAACCTTGCCTAAAAAAAATCTGTCAGTCAGTTTTGAAATTTTTAATGTTTGACCCTGAGCTGCATTTCTGACCCATATCCTTTCCATCACAAAAAATACCTACTTGCACCTCTTTAACATTTCCGCCTCCATCCATACCTTAGCTCAGCTGTTGCTGAAATCCTCATTCATGTACTTGTCGACTTGAGTCAATTACATCAATGTTTTCTTCACTGACCCCACATCCTGAGTGCACTATAAATGCAGTTTGTCCAGAACTGAGTTACTTGTATCTCATCTCATGTCCAGTCCTGCTTGCTCTGCACCCCTTTGTTTTCTATTTGTCTTCCAGTGTCTCAATTATTCCTCTCTGTCTTGTATCCCGTTTCCCCCCCCCTCCTCCCCAAAAATACACTCATCCTCTGACTCTGGCCTCTTGCGCACTCCCTGCCATTTGGCCTACCTTGGGCAGCGGTGTTTTCAGGTAGCTAAACTCCACACCCTGAAACTCCCTCCCTGAACCCCATCATCTCTGCACCCCTCTCTCATTTAAGACACTTCTCAAAACTCAAGCTTGAATAATCTTGTACTTCACGTCTTGCCATCGTCTAGCTTCTGGGTGAGGAACTCCAAAATGACCTTATCGTTGCACAGAAGGAGGCCATTTGACACATTGTGGCTGTGCTGGCTCTTTGAGTGAACTATCAATTAATTCCATTCTCTTTCCCCATAGCCCTACAAAGTTTTGCTTTTTACACAATCTGATTCCCTTTTGAAAGTTACTATTGAAGCTGCTTCCACCTCCTTTCAGGCAGTGCATTCTAGTGCTATAGTCCTGAGGTGGGGAGGTTTCGAGAGGGAATTCCAGAACTTCGGGCTGAGGCAGCTGAAGGCATGGCTGCCAGTGGGGGAGCAATTAAAATCAGGGATCCTCAAGCTGCCAGAATTAGATGAGTGCTGATATCTTGAAGGTTTGTAGGGCCCGAGGATATTAGACATATAGGGAGGGGCGAGACCATGAAGGGATTTGAAAATAAATATGAAAATGTTAAAATTGAGTTGTTAATGGACAGGAGCCAATGTGGGTCAGCAAGCATAGGGGTGATAGGTAAATGGGACTTGGTGCGAATTAGGAGATGGGCAGCAGAGGTTTGGATGACGTTAAGTTTATATAGGGTGGCAGATGAGAGGCCGGCTAGGAGTGCTTTGGAACAGTCAAGTCTAGCGGTAACAAAAGCATGGATGAGGGTTTCAGCAGCAGATGAGCTGAGGCAGGGGCAGAATCAGGTGATGCCATGGAGGTGAATGTAGATGGTCTTGGTGATGGAGCAGTTATGTGGATGGAAGTTCATCTCTAGTCAAATATGATTCCAAGGTTATGAATGATCTGGTTCAACCTCAAGGCAGTTGCCAGCGAGAGGGCTGGAGTCGCTGGCTAGGGAACGGAGTTTGTGGCTGGAGGAAATTTCTACTTGTCCAGTACAGGACTTTGGAGAAGCAGTGTAACAAATCACAGATCATGGAGGGTTTGAAGGAGGCAGTGGTAAGGTTACTGGGTGGCATCAGTGTACATGTAGAACCTTGCGTTTTATCTTCAAATGATGTTGCTGAGGAGCACGTGCAGATGAGAAATAAGAGGGGGCCAAGGATAGATTTTTGGGAGACTCCAGAGGGAACAGTGTGGGAGTGGGAAGCAAAGGTCAGGTATAACATAGCCAGATGTGGGGTAAAGCTTTTTGATTTTGTCCTAACAGTGTGTCTTATCTCCAAACTCAGAAGACCACCCATGACCCTACCAGCTCCATTTAGGGGCTGCTGTTTGAAATAGAGCATGCCTTCATTAGTACCCAACTAATTTAGTGGGTAGACATTGCTCATTTATTATGGTCAACCCCACAAAAGGGTATAAATTGTATTCCATGATTTCTCATCTTGTTTTCTGTTGTGCAGAACATTTATTTTGTACTGTATCTCTTAAAAAGAGGCCATTTTGTCCATCAAGTCTGCACCAGTTTTTTCGTCCCACTTCCTTGCTCTTTCTCCATATCCTTGCAAATTTTTATCCTTGCAGTAATTCCTAGGTAGGACCCCTTCCAAAGTCAGCTGAAATGTAAGAATGCCATGAGGTATACAGAGGAATGTCCTCTTCACCTGATCTTTGGAATCTTCCCCTGTGTAGTGTCCACCTATGGACCTGAAATGTAAGGCAAGGAGTGGGGTAAGTAAATCCAACATTAGGTAAAGAATAGTTTACGATTTGCTATCACTTATTTTTCACACCCAGCATTTTAAAGCTAAAAGTACCATGTTGACTATATTTCAGATGGCTCAAGAAGCGTGATGATAGCTTTCACAATGGCTTATGGACATTTATCAATTTGATTTGATGACAGTGGGCTTGGGTAAAGCTCCACTTATTAATTAAGCTTTTAGTAGGCTTTTGATCTTCAAATCAAACAATGCTATTGAAAGGGCATGACCGTATGACACAAACTCCAACTGGACTACCACCCCTCCCATTGCCACAGATCTCAGGCATATTTTTCTCCTCATCTACTTAGGTGCTAGCTGCAAATAAAACCGGGTATCAAACTAATTTTATTTGGTGAGCCTAATCTAATATCCTGCCACTTGGTGTGGACCACATTCAGCAAAAGTTATTAAAATAAAACGTGAATCATATTGGGTACTGCCTGTGTGGAGTTTGCAAGTTCTCCCTGTGTCTGCGTGGGTTTTCGCCAGGTACTCCAGTTTCCTCCCACAGCCAAAAGACTTGCAGGTTGATAGGTAAATTGGCCATTATAAATTGCCCCTAGTATAGGTAGGTGGTAGGAGAATATAGGGACAGGTGGGGATGTGGTAGGAGTATGGGATTAGTGTAGGATTAGTATAAATGGGTGGTTGATGGTCGGCACAGACTTGGTGGGCCGAAGGGCCTGTTTCAGTGCTGTGTATCTAAATAAATAAATAAATATTAATTCCACAGTGATAATCCTTAATTAGTTCTAGATTTTCAGTTATATTCAATTCTTCCTCTCTCGATATATTTTATATATGTAATTGCTTTGGACAAGTAAAATATGTTTGTGATTTCTCTTTTCCCTGATTGAGTTTATAGTACATTTTCTTCCTTACCCATTTGCCCTCAGATTTATTTTTATTCGGTCTATATTTATTTGCATTTAATATAAAATTAGCCAACGATTTAAGTACTCAAAAGTTAGAAATGCACTGGCTGAATTTGATAACTATCTAAATGAATTGCTGAAACAAAAACAAAAAAAGGCTGTACGTAAGTCAGGTCAGGCAGCATCTTGAAAGAGAAGCAGAGTTAATGTTTCAGGTCAATGATCTTTCATCAGAACTGGAAAAGATAGAGAAAGCATAGAGGCAAGGAAAGAGGGGTTGGGGAGAACAAAAGGAATGGCCTGTAATAGGGTGAGAGGCAGGAGAGATATAAGGGCAAAATGAGATGATAATGGGATAAAAAAAAAAGATGGGCCTAGAGGAGTTGTAAATGTGATAGCAGAATCATGATCAAAAGCTACTGCCCAAATAAAAATGCGGCAGTTGCTATGATCTGAAATTGTTGAACTCTGGGTTGAGTCTGGAAGGCTGTAAAGTGCCTGATTGAAAGATGAAGTGCTGTTCCTCAAGCTTACATTGCGCTTCATTGGGACAGTGTAGGAGGCTGAGGACAGAGAGGTCAGAGTGTGTGTGGGGCGGAGCATTAAAATGACAGGCGACTAGAAGGTTGGGGGCCGCTTGTGGACTTAACAGAGCTGTTCCACAAAGCGATCACCCAATCTTATTTTAATCTCCCCATTGTAGAGGAGATTGCATATGAGCAGCGAATACAATATACTGAATTGAAAGTAGAAAAGGAGAAAATTCCTGTTTCATCTGGAAGGAATGCTTGGGACTGTGGATGGTGGGAAGGAAAGAGGTAAAAGGGCAGTTGCGTGGTAAAATGGGAGGGTGAGGGGGGGGGGGGGCGGGGTGGTGATAGAGGTGTCATTTTCCAGTCTACAAAATGTAGAATGTTTCTTGTGTCATTACTGTGCAGCTTTTTCTCCTCCTCAAAATTTAATGTATTTTCCATGTCATTTCTGTGAATAGGAATGATACTTAATGGAGATGACATGTATGGTACAAAATGTGCTTGTGCTTTAGTTCTTCCAGAAGACCATAGATGCTGCTCTGAAACATCCAACTACTTAAAGCCTTTCTTTTTAAGGTCATAGTCATTTTGGCACAAAAGAAGGCCATTTGGCCCATCGAGTCTGTGACGGCTATCTGTAGAGCAATCCAGTCAGTCCCATTTCCTGCCTTTATTCCACGGCCCTGCAAGTTTATTTCCCTCAAGTGGCCATCCAATTTCTTTTTCAAATCATTAATTGTTTCCACTTCCACAGCCCTTGTAGGCAGCAAGTTCCAGGTCATCACCACCAGCTGTTTTTTTAGTAAAAGAGTTCTTCCTAACATTCTCCCTGCATCTCTTACTCAAAAACGTAAATCTGTGTCCTCCAATGCTTGTATCATCAGCTATTGTGAATAGCTTTCCTTTGTTTTCTCTAAACCTGTCATTATCTTGTACACCCCAAGTGCCGGGCAATGATGATCTGCAACAAGAGAGAATCTAACCATCTCCCCTTGGCATTACCATTGCTGAGCGCTCCCCCCCTCCCCCCCCAACCATCAACATCCTGAGGGTGATCATTGACCAGAAACTCAACTGGAGCAGCCACATAAATACTGTGGCTACAAGCGCAGGTCGTAGGCTGTGAATTCTGCGGCGAGTAACTCGCTTCCTGACTCCCCAAACCCTGTCCACCGTTTACAAGGCACAAGTCAGGATTTAACACTCTCCACTTAGATGGATGAGTGTGGCTCCAGCAGCACTCAGGAAGCTTAATAACATCCAGGACAAAGCAGCCTGCTTGATCGGCACACTAACACCTTAAACATTTACTCACTCCACCACTGGTGCACAGTGGCAGCAAGTTCCTCTCCAAGCCACACGTCATCCTGACTTGGAAATATATCGCCGTTCCTTCACTGTCACTGGATCAAAATCCTGGAGCTCCTTCCCTAACAGCACTGTGGGCGCACCCGCACCAGATGGACTGCAGCATTTCAAGAAGGCAGTTCACCACCACCGTCTCAAGGGCAATTAGGGATGAGCAACAAATGCTGGCCTTGCCAGTGACACCCACGTCAATGAAACAAATTAAAACAATATTAGATCCCACCTCAATCTCCTTTGCTCCAAGGAGAACAGCCTCAGCTTCTCCAACCGAACCCGCTGGCTAAAATCCCTCATCCCTGGAACCATTCTGCTAAATCTCCTCTGCACCCTCTTAAATACCCTCACATCCTTTTGAAAGTGTGGTGACCAGAACTGGATGCAATACTCTACGCATGGGGATGTAACATCAATATGCGAGGGGAACATGAAAGCATCATTTATTTTGCCGTAAATTTTGCGAGGAAAGAGTTGGTTCAAGCTCTGGGGCATGTTCCTGTAATAGTTTCAAGCCTCATTCATTGGTACACTGACTGGAAATGTGTCAGGGAGAGTGCACACAAACAGGACTGGTAATAACCATACACTTCCTTGGTTTGATGCAAAGCAAAATACATCCATAACTTGCTGAGTTTTGTATAGCCACAAGTGATATAAATGACCATATTAAAATAATCAGTTCCACTGAAGCAAATGATTATGAGCCTACTGTGCTGTTGTATTTTCTACTTGGGTTGATTTGTCATCTGATACTAATAAGCTTTTATTGACTTTCTTGTGGCCTTCATTGTCTTAAATTCTGCAGCCACAAATGTGATTGGCACATGAATGCAGTTTCAGACAGTGATGTGTTGTGATTGTGTATTCTCTGTGTGACATGAAGATGAGCGGATTTCTAAAGTGCTTTATTCTTTATCATTCAAATTAATGGCACTGCTCTTCAATATTTGAATAACTCATCATTAGCATTGACTCGAGACACAATTAGCATCTCCCTCAGTCCTTCTCACCAACCCCTACTAATTTGTACGACACTATTGAGTTAGCCTTATTTAGAGTAGGGCTGTAGTCTACCAAAGCAGCAGTGCTTTGTCATGTACAGTCAACAGACTAGTAAAATGCTGTGAAAATAGTCTTCTGTGTGGTTAACTGTTTTCATAGTGTAGGGTGTCACTTAAAGGTTGGCACCCTTCCATCTATGCAAGATGATGGACACGCAGCAAACAATCCATTCAGGTAGGGTGTCTTCTCTAGGTGCACCTGTATGATTGGCTGTGAAGGCTAATCCTTGAGAGGCAAGTTCTGCCACAAGTGCTGCACGTGAAGCTGTGAGTTGTTGTATTTGACGTAGGTGCCTGTTGCCAAGCTGCTGTAGCCACTGATCATTGTGGTAGTGCACACCGGTCCACAGGATGTGTCGCCATTTCCCTCTTTCGCCAGCTAGTGACTCCCAGGTGCGATGGTTGACATTTGGGGCCTTCATGTCACACTTGCAAGCATCCTTGAAACGGAGCTTTGGGCACCCCACTGGTCGTCTGGCCCAGGCTACCTCACCATACCTTGGGTCCTTGGGTATGCGACCGTCTTCCATCCTGTGGGTGTGTCCGATCCACCGAAGCCGCCTCTGTTTGATTCCTGCCAGCACACTTGGGAGCTCTGCCTTTGAGAGGACTGCCATACTTGTGATTTTGTCCTGCCAGGATTTACCCATAATGCATTGCAGACAGCAAAGATGGAAATTATTGAGCTTCTTTTCCTGGTAGCTGTATGTTGCCCATGTTTCACAGTCATACAGCAAGGTGTTGAGAACACAGACCTTAGAAACCATAAGCTGGGTCGTAAGTGTCAGCCTGGTGTTACTCTATGCGCGTTTCGTAAGTCGGCCAAAGGTGGTAGCTGCTTTCCCGATGCATGTATTGAGCTTTGGATCAAAGGACAAATCGTCTCTTTAACTTGTCCACGGTGACAGACAGCGAATAAAGAGTCAGGTGTCAATGATGGAAGAATCCTCGCTGTCACATGATAATCAGTGGCTACCTTCCTAGTTTTGGAGTACTTTTAATCAATTACGTTGAGTCAGTTGTTCAAATGCTTAGAGCAGTGCTGGTGACTTGGTTTATTTTAACTTTGAACAGAAGCTTGCAGTTGAACAAAGCTTATGTGCATTCAGCTGTGATCTGGGGGACTGTGAATTTCTTTTGAGAGACATTGTGACTTAGACTCCATCCTATAACTAGTACAGGAATTGTTAGGATAACTTACCCTGCATAATAATTTTGTATGCTTAGCGGTGAGCACACATAGTTATGTATAATGTGTGACACAATAATGACAACTTGCATTCGATCGCGCCTTTAACATCGTGAAAGCCCCCAAAACGCTTCACGGGCATAATTAAATAAAATTTGACTTCAAGCCATGTAAGGAGATATTTGGACAGTTAACCAATAGCTTGGTCACAGGAAGGTTTTAAGGAGTGTCTTAAAGAAGGAGAGAGGTCATGAGGTGGAGGTTTATCGAGGAAATTCTCGAACTTCAGTTCTAGGCAACTGAAAGCACAGTCTCCAATGGTGGAGTGATAAAAGTCGGGGTGCTCGAGGGGCTGGAATTAGAGGAGCACAGATCTTTCAGAGGATTGTACGGCTGGAAGAGGTTATAAAGACAGAGTGGCTGAAGCCACAGAAAGGATTTGAAAATAAACATACAAATTTTAAAATTGAGGGATTGCTGAACTGAGAGCCAATGAAGGTCAGCGAGCACAGGGGTAATGGGTGAACAGGACTTGGTGCGAGTTCTGATACAGGCAGCAGGGCTTTGGGTGAACTCAACTTTATGGATGGTGGAAGCTGGGAGGCCAGCCAGGAGAGGATAAATATATTAGGGAGGACTCGATGGTTCTCAGACTTTGTGATATGTACTAATAATTATTCAAGAATTGTTGAAGTGGGAGAGAGTAGCAATTGGATATTTCCTATAAGCAGCTTGCCCTTCCGATAATAGAGAGAGGGCAAAATCTGTCCCAGTTGAGTGAAAAAAACAAGTTGAGGGCAGCACAGTAGCGCAGTGGTTAGCACCACAGCCTCACAGCTCCAGCGACCCGGGTTCAGTTCTGGGTACTGCCTGTGTGGAGTTTGCAAGTTCTCCCTGTGACAGCGTGGGTTTCCGCCGGGTGCTCCGGTTTCCTCCCACAGCCAAAGACTTGCGGGTTGATAGGTAAATTGGATATTGTAAATTGCCCCTAGTGTAGGTAGGTGGTAGGAGAATGGTGGGGATGTAGTAGGGAATATCAGATTAATGTAGGATGAGTAGAAATGGGTGGTTGTTGGTCAGCATAGACTCGGTGGGCCGAAGGGCCTGTTTCAGTGCTGTATCATTAAATAAAAAAAAAAATTAAGTCGCTATCTCTTTCTTTAACCAAGTGTCCACATCAGAACAAAATAATTTACATCTTCATGAGGGAAAGTTGCCTGGAGACAGTGTGGTGTATTTTGCTTTCCTTTTTTTCCCCTCTGCCTTCACCCAAATAACCATTCTTTATCTGTGAACCTAGATAGTGAGTTTTGAGCAGATTATCCCACTATGGAGGGCATCACAGTTGAGCTCAGCATTGTCTTCGCCTGCTGATCTCATCCTAGACGTTCCAGTAAAAGCCATTTATATTTATCAGGAACAGGAGCTTGGGCAGTTTTAGCATAATTATCGCCACTCCTCATGCGATCCGATAACTCAGCACAGACTGGGTGTTGAACCTGAGGCTGTCTGGCTAACCTTGTCCAGTTACATATTGTTTTCAGCTACTGAAACATTAGGGAGCATAACACTATCCAAGAATTGTATGCCATGTTTTAGCTGTTGTCATAGTAGGTACTTCGGTTTCCACTGTATATGGATGACAATTTTGCCATTGTTTTGCTTAACACTATTAGAAAATGTTTCTAAATTTGGCTGTTAGATTGCACAAGATGAGCAGATGTGCTTGGTACATGCCCTTTGCAGTCATCAGGCCACCCACATATACTGTGGTTCAGTTACTTTCCATTCACCTTCAGCCTCCAGTTGATGCCAGCTCTTAAGCTTTTCATTCAGTGTCCTTCTGAGTCCTTGCCAAAAATTGTGATGCACTTCATTTGCTGGCAAGCCCTTTTGACATTGTAAGATTTCAAAATATGTGAAGCTTGTGCCAAGCTCAGTGATGGCTTCGGTTATTGGAAAGCTGCCTTGAAAACAACCGTGGCTGCAAGAGACAGTGAGTGCCTGATCCATGAAGAACCAGTCTTCTAACTGTTGGGCAGGGAATCAAATAGTGCAGGCATCACTTGTGGGAGGGATTGTTTGTGGGAGTGATCCTCACAAAATGCACTAATTTAACAATGTTTGGCACCAACTTGTGTATGCAGACCTTTCTGATTGTGATAAGGTAAATAGCAAAAGATCAATTCCACTTGTCAGTAAGAGGGCAGAATTTAAGATAATAGTGAGGAATTAAAGGGCAGACTAGAAAAAAGTTATGCAGAGTAACTGGAATGTGAAATCATCTGTTACAAGCCACTGTTGAAGCAGAGTCTGTAACTTTTAAAAGGAAATTAAATGATTACTTTTAAAAGAGGAGTATTAAACTATATGGAAAATGGGCAGGAGCGTGGGATTTGACTTAAAAACAGGAAACGCTGGCAATACTCAGCAGGCATGGCAGCATCTGTGGAGTGAGAAACAGTGTTAATGTTTCAGGTTGATGTCTCAGAGATATTTGTTGGTGCAGATATGATCACTCTCTATCTCTTTTGAAGCATCATTTCCCATTTCAAAGATCGTCATGACCACTCCTTCGGCAGTACCTTCCAAACCCACGACCTCTACCACCTAGAAGGACAAGGGCAGCATTTGCATGGGATCACCACCACCTGCCAGTTCCCCTCCAAGCCACACACCATCCTGACTTGGAACTATATCGCCGTTCCTTCACTGTCACTGGGTCAAAATCCTGGAACTCCCTTCTGAACAGCACTGTGGGTGTGCCTACCCCACATGGACTGCAGCGGTTCAAGAAGGCAGCTCACCACCACTTTCTCTAGGGCAATTGGGGATGGACAATAAATGCTGGCCTTGTCAGTGATGCCCATATCCCATGAACAAATAAAAAAACAGTTTTTTTAAAGGAAGCCGAACCTCAGTTGCTCTGCACTTTCTAACTATCTTCCCATCTCCAATCTTTGTGAGGTTTTGGAGTGTGCCATCGGTGCCCAGTTCCTGCCAACACTGTTTGAATCCCTTCAATTTGACTTCTTGCCTATTTAAATCACTAACCGCATTCTAGATGGCTGTAGTTTGTTATTGTTCCATGTCCTTGTTGACATCAGTGTGGACTTCAACATGATTAAGGCCACCATCCTTGCCATCTCTCCTCTGTGGTCCAACTGTCAAATTGCTCTCTCATGGCTTCATTACTATCTGTCTTGATGCCAGCATAACCTTTGCAATGTCTCCTATTTCTTAACTGCACTGTTGTCTCTGATGTGCCCATTGATCAGTTTCTTCTTTTTCCTCATCTATATGTTGTGCTTGGTAATATTATTGTTAAACCTGGAGTTAGCTTTCCCCTGTATTTCACTAATGACCAATTAAATTTACCCATCATCACCATTGATTTGGCAACTGTTACATTATGTTCGTCTGTCCAAGCTTGGTTGCAGTTGGCTTTTGGCTATAATACAGAGCTAGTAATCCAGAGATCCAAATTGAAATGTCAGTTGTATTCAATAACTCTGGTAATTTGTCGGCTGGCAGCAAGAGGACGACATTTGCTTGAAAGCTGCTGGATTGTCATGAAACCCCAACTGGTTCACTAATGTCGTTCACCAGAGGTTATCTGCCATCTCTACTTGGTCTTGTCCCACACTCGATTCCAGTCCCACATGACTTGGTTGATTCTTAATGCCCTCTGAAGCAGCCTAATAAGCCACTTAGTTGTACAAAGAATTGCTTAGCTATGGGTAATAAATGTAGCCTTGTTGGTGTTGCCCACATCATGAGCAGAGGATGGAGTGCCACTGGTTCTTTGTAGTGAGAGATTCTTAGTGACTGTTCCCTGAGGTGACTTTTCTTTGACTGCATTTGTATTTTTATATTAGATCCCATTCAACAAATAAAGTAGACCATCCATGTTCATTTTCTACTGACCATCATCTTGTATAAATTTGGTTTCTTTTGATTCAGTTGTCCTCTCCATTATTTTTCTCTTTGTAGTTTTAAAAAAATGTGTTGGATAAGAACTGGTAAATGTGTGAAGTCAGCATTACGCACTTTATGAAGTTTTATTTTTAATTTTGAGCTTCATTTGCTGTTTATTGCCAGGGGAATGACATTAAAGTAAACCTGTAATTTTCTCCTAGTTGTATTTCGAACTAAATATTCTCGCCTCTTGACGAGATGCAAATAGGATATTCAAGTCTGTCATTTAGAAATGGCTGATGAATATTCTGTTGTTCTATGCCAGAATAGAAAACGTGTCGGCCTGGTAATTTAATACTGTCTGCCACTTGAGCTGAATTTCGCCTAGCCCTCCTGTGTAAACCCTCTTGAGATTGCATTCTCAGTTAAATATCTTCTGGAAACCAAATATGAATTTTTTTTTTTGCAAAGATGGGAATGTAAACGTAATTGGGTGGAGAGGGCAGGGCCAAAGGTATCTTAAGACTGCTTACAGATGAGTTCTGTGTGTAAGACAGAATGGAAATTGATGCTCGTGGACCAGTACAGATGTATTGATGCCTACGATCCTCCTCTAATACTTGCCATATGAGTGAAGCAGTTGCTGATTGAACTGCAATGATATGTTGCTGAAGCCCATTCCTGCAAAGTCAGAATAGCTTTAGGTAGCCTGTGATCGCTGACTCGAGCATATTTCCTTGATCCTTTTGAAAACAAAAGCAGCTGCTTAATTTTGATAGCAAGATTGTTTTGCTTTCACTGATAAACAACTTAAGTTATTTACTTTGAAGTGCAAATATACTTCTGTGGGGGAAACATTGTTGTAAAAGATTTGTGAGGTAAAAAGAAATGCTTTCATATTTTCTATTAATGTTTCTACTTTGCTTGGGATCAATATGCTTAGGCCTGTTTTAAAGCCTCTTGTACAGTTATATTGGATCTGTGTAGAAATATTTTCCATACAAATCAGCTTTCTTTTACAAAAATAAATGTTGTGTTAGTCAGTAAAGCAAATACTACACGAGGTGGACAGTTCTTAACAGAATCTATCCTATTTGCAGAAACAAAGCAGTTTATCACAGAGTCATTTATATGTAAATGCTTTTTTTCTCTATAGTACAGCTTGACATAGCCAGTGAATGCTGTCATAGATTGCAATGGGCTATGGTATAATTAGTCTAAATGCCCTTCTGCATGCAATACATTTTAAAATGGCCCACGTGTCATATAATTCTAAGAGTAACGTTCTGTTGGAAACAAAGAGCTTTCTTGAAATCTGAGAAAATCGTTGAAAGAGAAAAGAAGTGTGTGCAGTGATAATTTATGTTGAACAGTTGGTTCCTAATTATTTTGTTACAGTAGCACAGTTACATATTTAAGCTATAGGAGCAGAGTGTATTTCTTTACTTGTGCTGCTAGACATGGCTTAACAATGATCCCAGGTCCCCAAACTTTGTAAATTTGGGTAAAGTTGTGAGAAAAGGAAATATTTGTAATCTATAAAATGTGTTGTTTTTGTGGATAATTTTAAGAACTCCACAGTCCATGCTTCACAAGGGGAGGCGGTTGTGAAGTGGTAATGTCACAGAACTAGTAATCCAGAGGCCAGGGCTGATGCCCTGGGGACACAGATTTGAATCCCACCAAGGCAGCTGGTGGAATTTAAATTCAATTAATTAATAAACATCTGGAATTGAAAGCTAATCTCACTAGTGGCGTCATGAAACTATTATCGATTGTCATAAAAACCCATCTGATTCACTAATGTCCTTTAGGGCAGGAAATCTGCTGTTCTTGGCCTACTTGTGACTCCAGACCCACAGCAATGTGGTTGACTCTTAATTGCCCTCTCAAATGGCCTAGCAGGCCACTTAGTTACCTTCTCAAGGGCAGTTAGAGATGGGCAACAAATGCTGGCCTTGCCAGCGACGCTCACATCCCATGAAACGAATTTAAAAAAAAGTCTGCCAGTATTGCCATTTCCCTATATGGACATTTGCAATCTGTTTCCCGGTTTAAGAAGCTTCTGCAAGGTGGGTGAAAGTATTAATTTGTATGGTATGTGAATTTTTGAAGTGATTCATCTTGTTAGTGCACTCGCACTCCAAATACTAATCTCTGCTCTTTACTCCTGGATTTCTGCCTATTGCAGAATTCAGGGATCCCAAGGTTGGAGAGCAGAGATCAGTGGCTTGAGTACACAAACTCTGAGTCATTGACTGCCATTTCATTTTCTGCTCAAAGGGAAGTATGCTTTTATCTGTTGAGTCATTCCAAATGATCCTATCTCTGAATTTTAGTATATTTCCCAGAATTGCAGTTGATCTCAATACAAATGTAACCAAAACTTCAATGTAGCTGGTTTTTGTACATTACTTTCTTTTCGGAAGCTAACATCTTTAGCCATTGCCTGTGTATTTTCAATTTCCTCGTGAAGCATGCTGGCTTCAGTGTGTTGTGCACATTGTTGAGCACTGGCACATGGACCAAATGCTGTTGATTAAAATACGTTCCATTGGAAGAGGATCAACTTTTAACATTTATCCTGAAACCAAGACCGAGTCGATTTAATACCTCGTATAGTGAGTGGCATCACTGATATTTGGCCCTGCACTGGGATGTTGATTTAGATTGTGCAGTCAATCTAACAAATCAGTTGGAAAAGTGGCACCAACTAAACCAAGTTTCCAGTCAAAGAATGAACTTGAATTTATGTTGTGCCTTTTATGATCAAGTGTTCCACAGTCAATTAACGTATACATATTTCACACATATTTTGAGGTAAATTTTACTTGATCTTTGCTGCTTGCAGTACATGAAGAAGAATTTATGCACAACATTTTATCTGCTAATGTCAACTCCTTGCTAATTTTTGGCTATTCATTTTATTACAATCAGGTGAGAAAGAGGTCCAGGGTTCCCTTTCTGCCTTCACCTCATCTTACTGCAACAGGGTTTAACTTTAAACACACCATGTTTTTAGCTCCCCCTCGGTGATTCCTTGTTCACTGCTTTCCAATTATAAGGCGAAGAAACCAGAACACACAGGTTTTCTTAGGTTTAAAGAAGAAAGATTGAAATTTATTAAACTTAAACTCTAATTTGGTTAATTCCTACAGATACATGATGCACCCATGATAGCATGCATACGCGATACACACATGCAGATCAGAACAGAAAAGAGCAGAAAAAAATAAAGCAGAAAAGTTTGAGGCAATATCTGAAGAGGGTTTTTGTTACAGATCTTTGAGCTCACTGTAGAGTCCTTGATTGTAGGTAGATCTTGCTTTTCATTGGGGCCCAGTATTCTTCTTAAACCTTGCACGCTGTAGGAAACTTTTCTCTCTTGGTGTTCGTGTGTTTTCAGTGGATTTGGAGCTCTGTGAGAAAGAGATGGGAGCAGGCGGACAGACAGGAGGTCTTCAGTCCAGGAGCATTCTGCTTTGTGCAGGCTATCAGTTCAAACTGATCAGAAACCCCCAGGTTGCCGAGCAGGTTAGTCATGTGACTAACTGGTCTGACCACGTTTTGGCTCTGTGTATTATATTATCTTAGGGAATGGAATGCACTTCCCTGCCTTCAATGTCTGCTAGTATGTCCATGTTTTTTTCCAGCCAAGGTCTGGCAGCCCTTGTAACAGGCCTTCTCTTCTTTCCAGCAACAATTTTAAATTTAATGTCCATGTGGCGAAATTAATATACCCCATTCTTGGCAGGTGGGGGCCTGCATGACAATTTGATCACTGTGCACTGGTGCCAGCATCCTGATTAGGAAAATATGCTTTTACCTGTTGAGTCGTTCCAAATGACCCTATGTCTTGAATTTAAATATATTCCACAGAATTGCAGTTAATCTTAATACAAATGTAACCAACACTTTGCAAGTACCTGAAAAAAATTACAATGAAAGTTTATCTGATGAGATTGGCCTCTTCGACTTGCCACTTCTTGTTGTTCTTTCAATCTTGTCACTTTTTGGTTGACAAAATAACAGTGGAAACCTCTAGTCATTGTACACAACTAATATTTCTTCCTCTTTCCACCAGGATCCAGGTTATTGGGTACAAGTACATCGTTTGGAACATAGTGATGGTGGCATCTTGGATCTTGATGACATCCTTTCTGATGTTGCTGACGATAAGGACCGAGTGAGTACTGTGCAACTACTGTTTGTATTTCGTTCTCAGCTTATCATAGCTTAGAATGTTTAAAGTTTTGGGCAGCATTTGTAATGTGGAAAGTGATTATGCCTGAGGTTACTTAGATGACTCATGTTGAAAAATGGCTGAGATGAGGAAGCGGCCCTTGAGTGAATGGTTATTCTCATCTCTTTATGTGGCACTGAGCTATTCAGACCAGGAAGATCCCATGTCCCAGCACCTGATATGTGCTCAGCATTCAATTTCAGCTGGGCAGGTGATGCAGGAAGTGCAACTGGCTTTGCCTTCCGTGTATTGCTCAGCTTTCTGTTCCTACCTGGAGGACACGTGTGTATATTGGGTCAAGAGGCAATAAAGCATGGTTGTGATTGCCCCACAATCCAACTGGCAAACACTGCTTACACCCTCAGGTGAAGAAGGCTTCTCCTGACAAGTCATTGAGTTGCTGGCTTCAAGAAGTTAGGGGTAAATTGGGAAAGGAAAAAAGATTGAGCTGAATAGTATGGGTGAGCATCGAAACAGAAATTGCTGGAATCACTCAGCAGCTTAGGCAGCATCTGTTGAGAGAGGAAGATTGGATTAAAGTTTGAAGTTTCACACGAAGCCTCAAGTACGTATGAACAGTCTTCATAGAATTGAGACATCTAGTGGGAAAAAATAGGCATTGCATTCCTTTTCCAGGGTTTATTTACTCTGTGTGACCGGACTGGGTCTATTTATTTGCAACTTCCTCATTGAAAAAATTCGTAGTTTATTGCCAGGAGCTTGAAGAACATAGTGTTATGTGCTGTACTGCCCAGAACAGGGGTTTCAAATCCTTGGCTTTCACTATGAAAATATTTGTTTATGGTAAAGTTGGTTGTTGAAGTGAAGAGCATGAAAGTAACTTTTTCCAAAGACTGGCAGGTACTGGCACGTAAATTATTGAATGAACCTCCCTTCCCTTCCCCTGTCAGCATTCCGAAGGGATCGTTCCCTCCGCGACACCCTGGTCCACTCCTTCATTAACCCCACTGCCTCATCCCCTCCCCGCGGCACCTTCCCCTGCAATCGCAGGAGGTGTAATACCTGCCCATTTACCTCCTCTCTCCTCACTATCCCAGGACCCAAACACTCCTTTCAGGTGAAGCAGCGATTTACTTGTACTTTTTTCAACGTATTCGCTGCTCACAATGTGGTCTCCTCCACATTGGGGAGACCAAACACACCACTGGGTGACTGCTTTGTGGAACACCTCCGCTCAGTCCAAAAGCATGACCCCGAACTTCCAGTTTGTTGCCATTTCAACACTTACCCCTGCTCACATCTCTGTCCTGGGATTGCTGCAGTGTTCCAGTGAACATCAACGCAAGCTCGAGGAGCAACATCTCATTTACCGATTAGGCACACTACAGCCTGCCGGATTGAACATTGAGTTCAATAATTTCAGAGCATGACCAGGCCCCCCATTTTACTTTTATTTTTAGTTATTCTTTTTTCTTTTTTTTTTGTTTTATTTTAGTTTGTTCAGTTTGCTTACCCATTGTTTTTTTTCATGTTTGTACTTGCGGCTGTTCAGTTTTCAGTCCATTAACACCCTATCTGTACCAATGCTTTGTATTTCAACACACCATTAACATATTGTTTGCCTTTGCTCCATGACCTTCTGGTTGGTTATTCTCTGTGACCTTGTCCTATCAACACCTCTTTTGTTATCTCTTGCCCCACCCCCGCTTTACTTGCTTAAAACTTTTCACATTTCTAATATTTGCCAGTTCTGAAGAAAGGTCACTGACCTAAAACGTTAACTCTGCTTCTCTCTACACAGATGCTGCCAGACCTGCTGAGTATTTCCAGCATTTCTCGTTTTTATTTTTAAAATCCTTGTTGACTGCCCACTCAAGACTCACCTCAAGTTCCTCTCCAAGGAATCCTCCCTTTCATTCCCCCTCAGCCTCTCTGCCGAGCGATGACTTATCCTCGGTGATTTCAATCTCCATGCTAGTTTAGTTTGCCAGCTCTCGTCTAAATTCAGTGCTCTCCCTCCGTATAAACTCCCTAATCCATATTTGCAGTCACCGCATTGACATTTCCATCTTCCGTGGCCTCCCTGTTCCTGTGGTTTAAATCATTCATGAGACCATCTCCAACCACTTCTTTGTCGTCCTCACTACCTGCATTCCCTTACCTGCTGTTAACTTCACTCCTTTCTGCATCCATCATCGGGGAGGGGACGGGGGGAAAACTCTCAAGTTGCTTTTGAACTCCCCACTATCTAGCATTTGCTGTTCCGTTCATCATGACACATACATCTGGAGCTGTTGGTCTGCTTGATCACTCCCTCAAATCCCGTCCCAGCAAAGCCTTTATCCACCCATCTCCCAACCCATGTTGGCATCCAGCTTCACTCCTTCAAGTCCAAAGGACATTAACTTAAATGTAACTGGTGCACGAAGGGCTTAGCTATCCATTGCCAAATCACATTGAGGTGTACTGGCCATCGGAATTCTCTGCCAAAACCACATTAGATCTGCATTATTTTGTTTGTTTATATATTGTATTGGAAAATATTTCTTTCACTGAACTATCATCAGGATGCAATCTTTAATATGTCTGTGAGAGGTGTACATGTTTGGGACCTTTCCCTTAAGACGGATTTATTGATGGATGACTGTTGTTTAAACATAGCAGTATTTATTATTCCTTGTGGCTACCAGCTTGGCCATAAATTGCAGTACATGCAGCTTTGCAGTATATTGAACTGTCATGCAATAGCAATATTCAGTCTTACAGCGCAACAGCTGTGGAATGATGCATAGCATGATAGCAAAGGAATTTTTTTTGCATAAATAGGACTAAAATTGTTTTTTTAAGTAAAAAGTGGCATAGGCAGGTCAGCACAAGAAAACTGTGTAATCTGCTCCATCATTCAAGAGTTTCATTTAGATTTCAGAATAGCTGTGCTACCCCACCCCATTCTGGCCTAACTTCATTCTTCTTATAATGAATTCAAAGTGAAGAAAGACTTCTGAGGTAAAAACTTTGATTTTGTTCAAGAAGCAGTTAAATGCTGTGATGAGGGGACTTGAGGGTGTTTCTGGATAGATTAACTAAACTGGGCTGGATTGATTTCCTTATTTGTAATCTTGTGGTTTCATGGCACTGGCGGTTCTCTGATAACCTGTTGAGGCGGTCATTCTACATTTGAATCTTGATGAGTTGTGGGGTCTAATTATTTTCAATTGGTGTCCAAATGTTCACATTCCAACGGGGCTTGCTGGAGACTGATGCAGCATGGGAGCCCTCATGATATTTTCTCCATTAGCCTACAAATGCTGAGGGCAATTTCAGTGTCTCACCACATGACTGTATTTGTTGAGACTTGCTACCTCAGCATGGACCAAGGATTGGATCTGGGACGTTCCTGGTTGCCTGGCTTACTAGGATCCTGTCCATATGGATTTCAAGAAAGCCTTTGACAAAATACTGCAAAAAAGACTGGTTACCAAAATGATGGAATCGGAGGGTCAGTGTTAGCTCGGATAAAAAAATTAGCTTAAGGACAGAAAACAGCGAGTTGTAGTAAATGGTTGTTCTCAGACTGGAGGATGGTAGGTAGCGGTGTTCCCTAAGGTTCAGTGCTAGGACCACTGCTTTTTATTATTGGCCATCCCTCGCAGGCGAGGGTGATTGTCTTCCATGAGTCTGAAGATGGCTGATGAGGCCAGTTCAGGATCTACAAACTTTATGGCATGTCGAGCATTTGTTGTTATGTGGGATGTCTGGTCGTGTATTATTAGTTCGGGGCATGGCTGCTTCTTCTCGCCACTCTCGCTTTTCCTCTTCATTTTGTCATCATTGGGTCTCCAAATGCTGGAATCCTTCCCACAGACTCTGCCTCCATCTGGTTCAGTCCAGGGCGATGGTCTCCCAGGAGTTGATGTCAATGTTGCATTTCTTCATGGTGGCTTTCAGCACATCCTTGAAGCTCTTCTTCTGTCCTCTGGTACGTCTGACCTGACTGAGCTGGGAGAAGAAGACCTGGTATCTGACATCTGAACTATATGACCAACCCAGTGAAGCTGATGGCGGATAATCATAGCCTCGATGCCTTTTATGTCCTGGGCTACTTCGATGACTGTGAAGGGCTGCTAGGAACCCTAGAAATACTCAGCAGACGGGACTCTGGCAAACAAGTCCTCAAAGGTAGAACAGGTGGAGGAAGATGTGCCATCTGAAATAGCTCAACAGCTGTTCTGGCAGATGAGGGCTGCAGAACTGTTTTTATGATGTATATAAATGACTTTGATATTGCAATACAGAGTAAAATCTCTAAATTTGCTGATGATACCAAACGGAGATATGACAGACAGTGAAGATGATGCCAGTTGACTGCAACAGGACTTAGATAGGCTAGCTGAATGGGCAGACAAATGTCAGATGGAATTTAATACAGAGAAATGTGAGATGATGCATTTCAGCAGAAGGGTTAGGGAGAGGCAATATAGACTAAATAGTACAGTTCTAAAGAGTGTGCGGGGACAGCAGGACCTGGGGTAAATGTGCATGGATCTTTAAAGGTTGCAGAACATATTGAGAGAGTAGTTACCAAAGCATATGGGATCTCTGGCTTCGTAAATAGAGATATTGAGTACAAAAGCATGGAGGTATGCTGAATCATTATCAAGCTCTGGTTAGGCCACTACGAGAGTATTGCACCCAGTTCTGGTCCCCACACTTTAGGAAGGATGTGAGGGTGCAGTGGAGGTTTATCAGAATGGTTCCAGGGATGAGGGATTTTAGCTACAAAGTTAGGTTGGAGAAGCTGGACTTGTTCTCCCTGGAGCAAAGGAGATTGAGGGGAGCAAAAACAAGAAATGCTGGATTCACTCAGCAGGTCTGGCAGCATCTGTGGAAAGAGAAGCAGAGTTAACGTTTCGGGTCAGTGACCCTTCTTCGGGTTCCCTTTCTCTTTCCACAGATGCTGCCAGACCTGCTGAGTGAATCCAGCATTTCTTGTTTTTGTTTCAGATTTCCAGCATCCGCAGTATTTTGCTTTTATTTTAGAGATTGAGGGGAGATTTGATAGAGGCGTACAAGATTAGGACGGGTTTGGATCGGGTTGACAAAGAAAAGCTGTTCCCGTTAGCTGATGGGGGACACAGATTTAAGATTTTGAGCAAGAGATGCGGGGGAATGTCTTTTTTTACACAGCGAGTGATAATGACCTGGACCTTGCTGGCCATGAGGGTGGTGCAAGTGGAGACGATGAATGTTTTCAAAAGGAAATTGGATGGGTATTTGAGGGAATTAAATTTGCAAGGCTATAGGGATAGAGATGGAGAATGGGACTGATTGGATTGCTCTGCAGAGAGCCAGGATAGATTTGATGGGCTGAATGACCTTCTGTGCCTCTCTGACTCTATGCAAGTGAGTTGCAAGAACCATTGATGTTCATGCATCTGTGTAGGGTTTCACTGTGAACAATTGTAAAGCAATTTGAGGGCTTTGACATTGCATCCAAAATATTAGGGACAAGTTGAACTTTTTGGACCAATCATAGGTTTTATTGAACCTTTTATAAAACTCAGCAAGAAAAGAGAAAATCTAAAATTCGATTAATAATTGGTCATCTTTCAAACTGCACGATATATAAATGCCAATTTTTGCAGCTGGCAGATCAGTGTATGTAGGACTTTTGAGTGACGTGTTTGTCACATTTTGCATTTTAAATATATTAATCTATATTGGAAAAGATGTACATTAAAATGATCGAGAGATGTTTACTAGAAAAGTGGTTCGAGTGATTTTTGAGTGTGCTTTTTTAAATACCTTGAATGCTTTTCATATCTTATTTCTTTGATCACTTATTTTCAGTGGCCTATTTCTTACAAACATTTAATGGCAAATAATAAAATTGGGGTCTTTAATTTCTCCCCCTCCCTTTGATCAAGGATTTGAATCATGAATATCATTTGGTGTGGGGTGGGGGGACGTTGGGGGAGCGGGGCGAGTGGTGGCGAGGTGGAGAAAGAGAAACTGGAAGTCCACAATAATGACATTTAGCTGTAATTGTCAATCGGATTTAATCCGAGTGTCTTAAACAGGTGATCACAGAGTGCAGTGCATAAGGAGCAGCTGAGAAACAGTTGTAATAATTTAGAGAATTGTTTGACATCTTGAAAGAAGTTTGGGGACTAGCTTCTTCAGTGATATTTTCAAAGTTTAAGTTCTGCTAATTCTCTTTAAATATTGAGAGCTTTGTTTATTTAAAAATGTTTAATTTGTGTTGGCAAAGCTAGAAACAGTTTAAGTAGCCATCAGATTGTTTTTCACATGATTGTATTCTGAAATCTCAAGTGTCTATCAATTGCACATTTGCATCTTTTTCTATCTTTTGTCGTCTTGTTGACAAGAAGTATTGTGTTAAAAACTGGAAACTACTTTTTGCCTGGGCTGTATTTACCCCTGTTTTTGCGGGTGGTACTCCTCTGTCGTGCACACATTGGGCCTGTGGTCAGTGAGGTTGTATGAATCTGATTGCAGGTAGAATTGCACGAGAGAGCGGGGTGGGGGGTGTGGGGAGGTTTGTGGTGGTCTCCATTTTTTTTTTTGCAGCTTTAATGAGTTCTCTGCACAGGCTTCCAGGTGTCACAATTACTGGCATGCGAGCTGCTTCAGCTGTGTAGACGGCCTCAGTTTTCCATGCATGATGATGTGGGGAGCCAGCGCCATTGTCTGGTCCCTCAATGTGTTTGGTCTTTTGTTTTGCTGTAATCAACTTTAGATAATGATTATAAATGGAACTGGTTAAGTGATGCTTAATTGCAGTATTTAGACTGCCGAGGTGGAACCTATTAAATATTGAAGCCTGCCATTATGAAATGGCAAGGCACTTGTGTGACTTTTGGAATCAGTTAAATCATCTCTTCTGAGTGCATTCCAGATCCTAACCACTCGCTGTGTATAAAAAGGTTTTTCCTTATGTCGCTGTTGCTTCTTCTGCCAGTCACCTTAAATTGGTATCCTCTGGTGCTTGACCCTTCTGCCAATGGGAACAGATTTCTCCCGATACAGCTATCAAATCTCCTGTCAACACTCTCTTCTCTAAGGAGAACAACCCCAGCTTCTCCAATCTATTCACTTAAGCCCCTCATCCCTGGAACCATTCTCATAAATCTTTTCTGCACCCTCTCTAAAGCTTTCACAAACGTGAAGTTGTCCACTTAGGCAGGAAGAATAGAAAAGCAGAGTATTATTTAAATGGAGAGAGATTGAAGAATGCTGCGGTACAGAGGGATCTGGGTGTCCTCGTACATGAACCTCAATGTCAGCATGCAGGTACAGCAAGTAATTAGGAAGGCAATTGGAATGTTGGTCTTTATTGCAAGCGGGATGGAGTATAAAAGTAGGGACGCCTTGCTACAGCTGTACAGGGCATTGGTGAGACCGCACCTAGAGTACTGTGTACAATTTTGGTCACCTTATTCAAGGAGGGACCTACTTGCATTGGAAGCCGTTCAGAGATGGTTCACTAGGCTGATCCCTGGGATGAGGGGTTTGTCTTCTGAGGAAAGGTTGGTCCGATACGGAAGATTAGAAGAACGAGAGATGATCTTATAGAAACGTACAAAATGCTGAGGGGGCTTGACTAGATGTCAAGACGTGATTGTCTAGGTGCTGAGAGGATGTTTGTTCTTGTGGGGGAAATCTAGAACTAAGGGGCACAGTTTCAAATTAAGGAGTCTCCCATTTAAGACTGAGATGAGGAGGAATTCTTTACCTCAGTCGTTAGTGTTTGGAATTCTCTTCTACAGTGAGCAGTGAAGGCTGATTCTTTGAATATACCCGAGGCTGAGTTGGACAGATTTTTGATTGACAGAGAGTCCAGGGTTATTGGGGGCAGGAAAGTGGAATTAAGGCTACAGTCAGATCAGCCATGATCTTATTAAATGGCGGAGCAGGCTTGAGGGGTTGAATGGCCAAATCCTGCTTCTATTTCTTGTGTTCTTATCCTAAAGTGCAGTCCCTAGCAATACTCCAGTTGAGGCTGAACCACTGTTTTATAAAGGTTCATCATAACCTCCTTGTTTTTGTACTCTAGATCTCTATCTAAAAAGCACAGGATCCTGTATGCCTTTTAAATCACCTCAACCTGTCCTGCCACCTTCAATGATATACTCCCAGGTCTCTCTGTTCCTGCAACCCCTTTAGAATTGTACCCTTTATTTTATATTGCCTCTCCTCGTTCTTCCTCCCAAAATGTATCACTTCACGCTTCTTTGAATTAAATTTCATCATCTGGGCATCTGTCCATTCCACCAACCTGTCTGTGTTCTCTTGAAGTCTATCACTATCCTCCTCACAGTCCACATTGTTTCCCAATTTTGTGTCATCTGCCGATTTTGATTCTGTGCCCTGTACACCCAAGTCTAGGTCATTAATAAGTAGAGGGGTGAGAGGTGTAAAGGTTCTGGACAGTTCTGAACCTTATTTGGGTTCTTGGATCAAGACAGAAAAATTGCAAACAAGAGTTTTGATGTAACATATTTGAGGATTTATTAAGTAACAAAGTTATACTTAGCAACCAGGTAACAGTTTACAAGTTGCACACGGTCTTTGCTTACCGCAGTGCTTGGACACAGAACGACACTAATTCTGGCCTCCTCTTAGTTTTTCTTTCCTCTTTTCTGCTGTATTAGAATGGTGTGCCAAAGGCTGCTACACAATGCTTTTTAACCCTTTCTTGGAGGTTTACACCCTAACCGAACGATCCTCCCTAGTTCTTTTGATTGGTCTTGGGTGCAGTGATCACTTCTTATTGGTTTCTTAAAGTGACAGACAGCTAGGCCAGTACTATCCACTACACAGTCCCTTTGTCCTCCAGGAATTAGGCTCATGTGGTTTCCAAGAATCCTGCCTTATCTCTGAAACTGAAGGTTACTATGCGTATCTGAATCTGAACTCTGAGGGAGTCACGTGGTTTCCAGGAAAGGGTCTGCACTTCCTATATTGATTTATAAATGAAATAAAAAAGCTGTAATCCGTGCCAATGGATCTGCCACTGACCTACTCCGAGTGCAAACTGGGGTCAAGAAAGGCTGTGTCACCGAACCAATGCTCTTTTCTATCTTCCTCGTCGCAACATTCCACCTGATCTCCATGAATCTCCCTGCCGGAGTAGATCTACTCTACAAGCAGGAAACTATTTAACCTACGTCGCCTCCAGACCAGAACCAAGGTCACCCCAACCTCTGTCATCGAGCTGCAGTATGCTGACGACGCTTGCATATGCGCACACTCAGAGGCCAAGCTTCAAACCCTCGTTGATGCATTCACGGAGGCATATGAAAGAATGGGCCTTAAGCTAAACATCCGGAAGACAAAGGTCTCTAACAGCCTGCTCCCACAGCGCAAGACTGCCCTCTGACTATCAAGATCCACGGCGAAGCATTCGACAATGTGGATCACTTCCCATACCTTTGGAGCCTCCTCTCAGCAGGGCAGACATCGACAAGGAAACTCCGCATCACCTCCAGTGTGCCAGCGCAGCCTTTGGTGGTCTGAGGAAAAGAGTGTTTAATGACAAAGACCGCAAACCTGGCACCAAGCTCATGGTCTACAGGGCCGCAGTGTTACCTGCCCTCCTGTGTGTGTCGGAAACATGGATACTGTACAGCAGATATCTTCAAGCCTTGGAGAGATATCACCAGCGGTTCCTCCGCAAGATCCTGCAAATTCAGTGGCAGGACAGGTGCTCCAATATCAGTGTCCTCTCAGGCCAACATCCCCAGTATTGAGACACTGATCATGGATAGTCAGTTACTCTGGGCGGCCACATCGTCCGCACGCCTGACACAAGACTCCCAAAACAAGCTTTCTACTCCGAGCTCCGCCATGGCAAGAGGCTACCAGGAGGGCAGAGGAAACGCTACAACGATGTCCTTAATGTCTCCCTGAAAAAATATGACATCTTTACTGATTCATGGGAATTTCTTGCCCGAGATTGCCCAAAATGGAGAAGAAGCATCCACAAAGGTGCCAGCCAGTTCAAATAACGTCGACTTGCCCAGGCAGTGACCAAGTGCAAACAGCGGAAGGAGCGTTCGGAATTTCGAGCATCCCATTCACTCGCCTCACCAAGCACCACTTGCCCCACCTGTGGCAAAGGGTGCGGATCCAGAATTGGATATTCAGTCACCGGAGGACCCACAACCCTGGAGTGGAAGAAAGTCATCCTCGTTCCCAAGGGACTGCCTAAGAAGAAGAAATAACAAAAATAAAAGTGGAGTGTATAAAATACTAATGTATGGTGTGTTAAAATATGGCAGCAAGATTTCAAAATACTCCTGATTGATACATATGTGAATAAATGAATCAGAAAATACATAGTCTTACAGAGGCGGCTTGTGTTGAGCAAAATATTGGCATCGGTCAGTTGGGCTAAACAGCCTGTTTCTGTGCTTTTACCTTCAAAGCAAGTTAAATTTTGCTTTGAGTTAATTTTGCAGGACAGCAGTGCTGGAAGATGTGGATTAGGATGAAGTAAAATATCTGTCCAGATTGCTTGAAGTAATAGAAAATTGTTTAACATTACAGTGATCTTCCATATCTATTTCCTGAAGGACCCAATTAATTTGAGCAAGGTAAATGATAAGTTCGAGAATGTCTTTTCAACTTGGGGGATGGGGATGGCAGCAATTGCTGCTTTGACTGGCAGCTCTACAGGCCGTCGCCATGACTCTCAGAGCTGGGGAGATGGTCAGAGGTCAAGCTGCTTGCTGTCCAGCTGGTAATGAAAGGCAAAACTACATAGTCTCGACGCCAGTCCTGGAAGATCTGCTGAGAGACACAGACAGGGGCCTAGGCTTCCTTATGATTGTAATAATCTAGGTTTAAAGAAAACCTTGGTCATAAATCTTAATTTAGCCTATAGCCTGTGTTGTGATTTATTATCTTCCTCACGATGAAGAACTCTGTGGAATTACATCACAATTGAATTACATTTACGAAAACACTTATTCCTTTCATTTACTGACTGTACAATAAATCAGTTCAACAGTTCATATCTGGCCTCATTTGACTAAAGCGTCGTTCAGTTCACTATTGGAATGATTTGGAGAGATGTGTGTGAGATTACAGTACCCAGTTCATATAACGTGGGGTTTTCACTGTTACGGCCTGAGTTATGCTAAAATATTAGGCAGTAAACTGCTGATATTATGCTATGGGTATTTGTTTACTGAGAGACTGGTGACTCTCTGAATCCAAGAGAGAATTAATATCTGGTGCACACCTGAAATATGTGATAGGCAGGACATAACATCAGTACGACTGATTTATAGTGATTGAGTAAACTAGATTTCCTTTTTAAGTGGTATACTGTGATTTTTTTACGGGTGCTTTGAGATTACATTATATAATTGTCTGTTATTCTGTTTGAGTGACTTTCTGTTATTCATCTGTTGTATATTAAATTTGGTCCCTAAGGTACGTGCTTCACAGAATATGTTCTTGACTCCTTTCCTCCCCATGTTGCATTTCTTACATTATAACAGTGACTACACTTCAGAAGTACTTCATTGGCTGTAAAGTGCTTTGGGATGTCGGGTGGGCGTGAAAGGCACTATATTAATGCACGTCTTTTTTTTAATGAGCAAAGCCTGTGGTACCAGTTAGTTTTCCAGTTGGTGATGTAATAGATTTCAATGTCAGGGGTGTCAAACCTTGCTCATCAGAGATTGGTCCAGCTTGAATTGAGGGAAGCAAATCTTTGCACATTTAATTTCTCCCCAGTATGCACAGGGAACATTTTCTGAAGAGATCTGGTTTCCCCTATACTGATGGGAATTCCTAGGTTGGTGTGCAAGTAGTAAACAGGATTAACACCATTCCCTCACCAATTTGGATGAAAATCTGAGTAATCTCTCCCTGCTGAGAAGTCTCCTGTTCTCGTTCTTCCCTCCACGTCCTTTTTCTATCTCCCTGCACCCTCTTCCTATCTCCCTCTTTCACCCACTCTCAACACTAACTTGCATTTAGTATATTTAATGTAATAAAATGCCCTAGGTGCTTTGCAGAAGCATTATCAGACAAAACTTGAGGAAAGTTGAACAAAAACATGGCCAAAGTTTTAAGGAGTGACTGAAAGGAGGGGGGGGGGGGGCGGGAGGGGATTGGGTGATGGTGGAGTAGGGTGATGGAGTGTTTTGCGGCCTAGGCAGCTTAAGGCATGTCTGCCAGCAATGGAGCAATGGAAATTGGGTTTGCGCAAGAGGCCTGAATTAGAGAATCTCAGAGATCTCAAAGGCTTGCTGGCGCTGGAGGAGATTACAGAGATTGTAGGAGAGTGAGCCATGGGAGGATTTAAAAACCAAGATGAGAATTTTAAAATTGAGGCATTGCTAGGCCAGTAGCCAAATCTATGTCAGCAAGCACAGGGGTCACGCTGATTGGGACTTGGTGCGCGTTAGGATACCGGTAGTATCTTAACTGCCTGGGTCCAGTTAGCCTCTCGCTCTGTGCATCTGCTCGGGACATGCTGTGCTGAATTGCTCAATGCTTGGATGTGGGTTCATATCTATGAATTGTCACCCTGAGAGTTTTCTGATCTTAACCTTACCTTTTGAGGAAATGCCAAATGAAGGGAAAGCTCTTTACAAAATAATTTAGTTTCTTTCCCAATCTGTCCCATACATAAATGTGTGATAGGGCTGCAATTAGTGGGGTATTCTACATTTGTTATAATAAATTGATTACAAAATCGATAGCTCACTGTTAAATTCCAGAAAGCTTGTTGTGGAAGGATGATGCTGGAGCCTATCTTTATTCAGTTTCACATTTATAGTACAGAGTAAAAGGATTATAAACGTGTAGCTCCTCACTCAAATCCTCCACCAGTCTCTAAGTGTCTGCTTATAAGTGCTCAAGTAAGACCCCAATTAACACCCTCAACTTGCATATAATTAAACAACTGATACACAAATAACAGTTGAACACTAACACGCAGGTGTTTCTTATGGATTGTACTTGTTCTTGTTTGATGTGGTATTCTACTGGCATGTTAAATTACCTACTCTGGCTTGGCAGCTTTAAAATCAGAAGGGTTTCCCAGTATGTTGTCAGCTGCCCTGGCAAGTACTCTTCAGATGTTGACCTGGAATTGTTCTTGTGCCAGATTCCAAACAGAATCTAGAAACTCTTTATCTGAAAGTTGTCAATTTCTAAAATTGGATGAACTGTCACTGACCCAACTTGGATCGATCTTCAATGTTTAAGTAAATCTCAGGTTAGGCAGCATCTGTTGGGAGAGGAAGACAGGGTTAATGTTTCAGGTCTTTGTCCTTTTGTTAGAACCTGCTGAGTGTTTGCAGTGTTTTCCATTTTATATTATGAGAGTGTTGGTGCTTCTTGCTTTTCACTATGTTCAATAATAGAGGAACATTTCCAATCTTCTAAAGATTAAAATCAAAACACAGTTTAACTTATTGGTGCAAAAAAATTATGTTTATTTATTTAGAGATACAGCACTGAAACAGGCCCTTCGGCCCACTGAGTCTGTGCCGACCAACAACCACCCATTTATACTAACCCTACAGTAATCCTATATTCCCTACCACCTACCTACACTAGGGGCAATTTACAATGGCCAATTTACCTATCACCTGCAAGTCTTTGGCTGTGGGAGGAAACTGGAGCACCCGGCGAAAACCCACGCAGTCACAGGGAGAACTTGCAAACTCCGCACAGGCAGTACCCAGAATCGAACCTGGGTCACTGGAGCTGTGAGGCTGCGGTGCTAACCACTGGGAAAGGCTATGCAGACCATCTGACCAGCTTCCAAATGTGAATGGAGAATAAATTCAAAATCATTGCATTGTTTTATGGGCATATAATGAGTGCAATGATGACCAATTTAGCAAGGCAGAAACCCAAGTGCAATCTGCATGGGAGTTAGGCAGCTACTGAATTAGTCAGCAGCTTTTTGTCTTCACGTAGCTCTGGTGGGCGCCTGAAACGAGACGTCAGCACCCATTTCCGACACAGATTCCTAAATTCAGTTAGACTTGTTAGAACTTGAACTGCACCTATCCCCTGCAATTGGTTAAGCACTGAGTCTTGTCGGGTCACTCTGTTGGTGTCCGCAGCTCACCAAAATTGTAACAATGAGCCCTGTGGACTGATTTCGGATGGTTGGCATGTTGTTTGGTTCATGCTCGGCTTCTGTCGCTATCCAATTTCTACCCCACTATCTCTGAATTTCTCATCTACGTTAAATATCAATGCCATTCTCCCGTATGTTATGCCACAATGTCTGCCTTCCTGCATAGTCCATTTCCACTTACACATCACCTTCTGCAAAAAAACAGTTACATCTAAGTTGTCAGTGCACCTACCTCTTTTAAGCTTGAGTGGGTCTTGCTTGTTCTGGAGTTTGTGGGAATCTGGGTCATGTTATATGTTGAGTTTATATGTTTCCTTAAGAAACTTGCATTGTGCATTCCCTGAACCTTCTCTTCAGAGCAAGCAATCAGACCCTGTTTAACTTTTTATCATAATTCAGATGCCTCATCCATGTTAGTTTTGTTTTCCTTTTCTGCGCCACTTTCCTCGTCCAGCGATCGTTGCTATTATATGGCGACCAGACCTCTACACAGTAGTCCGGATGTTCCCCTACCGTTTTCGTGCACAGATTCTTATCACCTCCTGTGATTTGAACTCTATCTCTGGCTCTCATCCCAAAATTTGGTTAACTTTCTTTACTGCTGCTGCACACTGCACCTGGTGAGCTAACATCCATCAGTACCCCTAGATTTACCCGCCGACATTTCTCCTGAAGCTTAAAGCCATTTAATTGATAATGCTACTGTCCCTTCTTTTCCCTAGTTTCAGTACTAAGTGTTTGTCTACATTAAATAGCGTTAGCTAATAATTAGCCTGCCTTCTTTCTGTGTTCGGCTTTCTTGTGCCCAATTGGTGGAAACCACTGCCCTCTCCAGATTTGGTGTCATCTGCCAACTCTTTCTGTCTTTGGCTGAAACATTTGTGTACGTTGTAAACAGCAGTGGTCCTAGCACATCCCTGCGGCACCTAGCTAGTATGTGCATGTTATGTTAAAATAAGTTGCATTGATGTAACAATTTTTGTGACCTTGTGTCGTCCCAAAGCACCTTGCAGCCAACAAAGTACTTAATTGTCACTGCTGAAATGTAGGAAATGTGGCAGCAATTTCTGCACAGCAGGCCCCCACATGCAGCTATGAGATAATAATCAGATATCTGTTTTAGGGATGTTGGTTGAGTGATAAAATATTGTCCAGGACCCTAGAACTCCCTTGCTCTTCTTGGAATAATGATATGGGATCATTTAAGTCCATCTGAGATGGCAGATGGAGATTTGATTTATCTCATTCTAAAAAAGGGGCACCTTTGACAATGCAGCATTCCCTTAGTATTGCACTGAAGCGTCAACCTCGATCATGTTTTCAAGTCTCTGGACAACCTCTGACTCCATTGCAACAGGACACTTTGCCCCTTTTTAAATGTGTGGTCTGATTTGCGATCGCAGGCAGTGTCCCATTTCTCTGATTCTGTAATGATAATAGCCCAGGTTTGATCGGTTTCACTAGCAATTTCATTGATGGCCTTTTATATTACAGTCCATCTAGGTTTGTAATACTCCTTTATTACTGCATGCCAACCTAAATTAAGTGCTTACATTGTGGTTGGGCTTAAACCCACAACATTCTGTATCACATAGGGCTTTTGCAATGTGCCTTTAGCTGTTTAGCCCTGAAACTCTGACTACCTTATCTGAAATTGCTATTTCTTTTTGTACTTCGTCAGTGAACCCTATCCACTGGAAATTCAAATTCCGTGCTTGTGAGACTGCCTATGGTTTTCTCTGTGAACGCAAAAGAAGAATTCACTGAGGATATTTGCTATCCTTAGTTGTTTGATATCTTGACACTTTTGGGATCTTTCAGTGACCCTGCTATTTCCTTTTCACCTGGTTACTCAAAATATAATTAAAGAAATGCTTGACCTTTTAATCTTCCTACTATTCTGATCTTCTTTATTTTAGTTCCCCTGACCAATTTTTTTAAACCTCCTTCACCTTTTTATAGTTGTCCTGGCCCATCATTGACACCAGTAGCTTTATATTTTTGCAACAGTCTCTTGTTTTTCTGCCTTTATTCTCTGCATTATTTTGATTGTTACTCATGTGGGTCTTTCCCCCCAGTTATCCTTCTTCCCTTTGGTATGTATCTGTTCTGTACTGTGGATACTATTTCTAAACATTTCCATTTCTTGCTTACTTTATCCTTTTCTGAGTACTGTCCAGTCCAATTTGCTTAGCTCAGGCCTCAGACCCTTAAAATGCATTTATTCATCATCCAATTTGACACCAACTCATATGACATTCAATGCCATCGCCAATGCTATATTGAACTACACAAGCTTGGTTAAAAGCCTCATAGATTCCCTCTTGATTTTCTCCCCTTCTGTCTGAAGGTGGCTGAGGTACAGTCTGTGGGCACCAGCTGTCGCAATTCTGTTAATGTTGGCACAGTACTCGATTCCAGGAGCATTTAATCTCTTTTTTGGTTAGCATCTGTGGTGTGCACTTTTTCACAGCAGTCAGTGGATAGTAATCAGAAGTAGGTTTGCTATTCCCCCCAGCCCTTTCACCTAACCCAGGAGTGCTGCAGCCAACTCTAATGCCTCTTCTAATGTCTTGTCTGAGAATGGCTAACTCAGCACTCGTTGGGAGTTGAACCTGGGCCCTTGCTGCTCTCTGTTCATTTCCATACTGAGCTAATTGATCTATGAGAGGAACTATTATCGGAATTCTTAGGCAAAGTGAAAGATGCGAGTTGAGCAATTAACGCTGTTGACACGGATTGCACTTCTGCTGCAAAGGAGAAATTTGGACAGCCCAGTTGCTGTGAGAGTTTAGCAGGTGAATAGTTGAACCAGACAAGGAAGACCTCCAAGTTTAATTCCTGATATATGTCATGTCAGCTGACCTCAGCTGGAATGTGGTTTGAAAGCTACAATTTTTTAAAAATTCTTTCATGGAATGTGAGCATTGCTGGCAAGGCCAGCAGTCTTTTTCCATCCCTAATCACCCTCGAGAAGGAGGTGGTGAGCAGCCTTCTTGAACCGCTGCAGTCCATGTGGTGTAGGTACATCCACAGTGCCATTTGGGAGGGAGTTCCAGCGACAGTGAAGTAACAGCGATATAGTTCCAAGTCAGCGTGGTGTGTGCCTTGGAGGGGAACTTGCAGGTGGTGGTATTCCCATGCATCTGTTGCCCTTGTCCTTCTAGGTGGTAGAGGTTGTGGGTTTGGAAGGTGCTGTTGAAGGAGGTTTGGCAAATTGGCCTCATTGTGCTTAAATTAAAGGTGAAAATTGGACAGAGTTTCTGCACCTGTAGGGAGCAGGATGGGGCTTAATTATAATGGCCTCACCACACCAAAGTGCCTTCAGATTACTTATGCTCCTTACTCCTTCCTAATCCCAGCCTTGCAATACATGGCTAGCCTGAACTTTCCATCCCTCTGGTTTCATCCTCTAGTGCTCCCACCCTTCTTCACCGTACTATTGATGGCCTATTTTTCTGCTGCCTAGGTCCCACATTCTAATTTTCTCACTTGAACCTGTCTCCACCTCTCTTTTTATAAGCTTCCTGAACATCAACGTCTTTGACCAAACTCTGGTTGTCCTTCTTACTCTCCTCTACTTTGGCTTGCCATCTTTTTTTTTTTAACTTTTGAAGAATCTTCAATTTTTTTTTTAATGTGTTCAAGGTACTATATGAATGCAAGTAACTGTTGTGTCTGCTGCATACTGTTCGGTCTTTTACCCTGGCTGGTGAGTCTAGAAGCAGGGGACCCAGTCTCAGAATAAGAGGCAGGCCATTTAGGACTGAGATGAGGGGGAATTTTTGAACTCACTGGGGTGGTGAATCTTTGGAATTCTCTACCTCAGAGGGCTGTGGAGGCTCAGTCATTGAGTATATTCAAGCGAGAGATCGAAAGATTTCTAAATATTTGAGTTATCAGAGGATTTGGGAATAGTGTGGGCAGGTGGTGTTTAGATAGAAGATCAGCCATGATCTAGTTGAATGGCGGAGCAGGCTCGAGGGGCCGAATGGCCTACTGCTGCTCCTATTTCCTATGTTCCTACAGCATGCCTCATAGGTAGTCTGGAACCCGGAGTGCCATTTCTGATGCTTCCCGTGGTTTTGAATGGCCTAAATGTAATAACTCACAGATCACAGTAAAAATAGCAAATGTATGAAAGCAGTAAAGCTCATGACTGTTGACAGGTAAATATAACATCATTGTCTCTGAATACTACTGGCTTCACAGATATAAAGAGCATGACACTATTTATCGACCACTTTATCAACATTGCATAAGATGCAAGTAACTTTGTTCTCCCTGATCATTGTTTTTCAGTGATATATAATTGGAACAGGTTTGCTTCACCTTACTCCCGACAGTGAACTTGCAGTCCTTGCTGAAGCTTTTGTTGACATCGCACACATTGGGGATGTTTTCCCACAATCGAGTCTCTGGGACCTTCAAAAGGCGGGCTATGCACCAAGGTCTGTCATGACTGTAGCCATAATGCCTGATATTGCATTAAAGCACCATAAACATCCCACTCTAAGTGACAGCAAACATCAGCCCCCACATTTATTTATTTATTTAGAGATACAGCACTGAAACAGGCCCTTCGGCCCACCGAGTTTGTGCTGACCATCAACCACCCATTTATACTCATTCTAAATTAATCCCATATTCCTACCACATCCCTACCACATCCCCCTACCACCTACCTACACTAGGGGCAATTTACAATGGCCAATTTACCTATCAACCTGCAAGCCTTTGGCTGTGGGAGGAAACCGGCAGAAACCCACGCGGTCACAGGGAGAACTTGCAAACTCCGCACAGGTAGTACCCAGAATTGAACCCGGGTCGCTGGAGCTGTGAGGCTGTGGTGCTAACCACTGCGCCGCCCACATTATGGGAAAAAAACTATCATCCCAAGTAGCATTTTTAACCCAGAAATCCTTTCAAAGATTTAAGTTGTATAAAACATTGAAAAAATCAGACATTTCTTTTTTTTCCTCCTTTGCTGATCACTTCTTAAAAAAACTACAACTCCCATTGTATATCTTCCACAGGCAGAGTTAGTCAACAGGAGCTCAAATTACCAGACCCAGTTGAAGATTCCTTTCACTTGTGATGTCAGGTTGGTGACTGTGATACATAGGGTTGTAGTTCCATTGGGGCAAATTGCAGACTTAAACTCCAGATAAAGAAAGAAAAATGGTACATTTATATGGCAGCTTTCATAACTTCAGGAAATCCTGAAGTTCACCGTAGCCAATGAAGTATTTTGAAGTGTAATCACAAGGAGAAGCCGCTAATCATTAGGCATGTTTCAACACGGAGCTGGTGCTCCGCACACGAGACCTACTTTAAATTTCCAGTTTTGAGGCTATATTAGAACTCAAGTCCCAGGTCTCCGAGAAACTTATGTGTTAGAATACTTACTTTTAACGTTTTGAAAAAAATTTCATGGGATGTGGGCATCGCTGGCAAGGCCAGTATTTGTTGTCCATCCCAAATTGTCCTTGACAACTGAGTGGCTTGTTAGGCCATTTCAGAGGTCAGTTAAGAGTCAACCACATTGCTGTGGATCTGAAGTCACATGAAGGCCAGACCAGGTAAGGACAGCAGATTTCCGAAAGGCCATGGTAGGATTAGCCTGGGCCTTTGGATTACTAGTCCAGTGATATCACTATGCCACCATCTGTACGCATGGAACAAAGAATGCTTCATATTTATATTGCATCCTTAATATGGAAAAAAGGGTTTGCAGGTGCTTTACCTTAGAATATGGAAGGAAAGTAGTGGCTGAAAAACACAAGTGGAAAATTGCACAATTTGACTGACTTGTTTTGAGTTAGTTTTTGGTTCCAGATTTGTCGGTTTAAAGAAAAATTTGAGCAATTTGATTGAGTTTGTGTGTGTTGCTAGTTTGTGGTTGTCAGCTTTTGCCTACCTGTCCAAGTACATTAGTGTGGTTAACTTAACAGTGGTTATTTGAACCATTCAGCTGTAACTGTGAATGGTGCTTTGCGCATGTTGCACTTCAAAGCATAACATACACTTTGACATCCATTATGGGTACATGCCAGCTGCAAGATATTTAATTACATTGTCAAATGCTTGGTTTAAACAGATTTCGTGCAGTGGGGAAGCAATGAAATGCCATTCATTTCACTCTTGGAAAGAGATATCCTTGCAGCTCGCTTTTAAGAAGCTGTTAGGTGTATTGGATAATTCTTGTTTCTGCTGCATGTGCACTATTTTACTGTTCCCGAAGATTTCTGTTGCTTGTCTCTTGTTGTCTTGTCTTGTGAGTGTCCACTCTTGTCTCTGGGTCATATCAAGTATGATGATCAGGTTCAACTACATGGATTGTTTGATTAATAGAGGCTGGGCCTTTGCATTGGATGAACCAGGATCATCACCTGCCACTTCAGCTGTATGCAGGGGTATACAAATGTGGGTCCTTTGAGTCTGGCCATGATACCACTATTTGGTTCCTGTGTCCTTGTCAGCTTCAGCCCTCATTTGGTTTGGATCTCCTCTGCAGCTTTTACAATGACGTACACTATCTGTGCAATAAATTTAGAAGCACCCTTACTGATTGTGGAATCAAATTGTGGGAACCAAAACTTTCTCCTCAACTTTTTACTTGGCTCAATTTTGGTTACACAGATACTGGCAGCTCTCTGGCATCTTACCTGGGTCCATTCTTTGCCTGCACAATAAGTTATCATGGTATTTTTCTACTGGGTCAGGGCCTTCATAGCCAAGCCAAATTATATGCTTGCCTAATTTGAACGTTCCATCAGAATTATTGAGAGAGTGGAACATCAACCAAGAATCTGCAAGATTCATAATACATTAGGAGTACATTTGCTCAGTGTGTTCAAGAAGAAGATGGAGAGACAATATAAAATAAAGGGTACAATTCTAAAGGGGGTACAGGAGCAGAGGGACCTGGGTGTATATGTGCATAAATCATTGAATGTGGCAGGATTGAGAGAGCGATTAATAAAGCATTTCTAATCCTGGACTTTATTAATAGAGGCATAGAGTGCAAGAGCAAGGAAGTTACGTTGAACTTGTATAAGACACTAGTTCGGCCTTAGCTAGTGTATACGCCCAGTTTTGGGCATCGCACTTTAGGAAGAATGTGAAGACATTAGAGAGGGTGCAGAAAAGATTCACAAAAATGGTTCCAGGGATTAGAAACTTCAATTACGATGATAGATTGGAGAAGTTTTCCTGTTTCCTCAGAGAACAGAAGGCTGAGAGGTGATTTGATAGAGATATTCAAAATCATGAGGGGTCTGGACAGAGTAGATAGAGAGAAACTGTTCCCACTCGTGAAAGGATCAAGAACGAGAGGGCACAGATTTAAAGTATTTGGTAAAAGAAGCAAAAGTGACATGAGGAAATAAGTTTCCATGCAGCAAGTGGTTAAGGTCTGGAATGCGCTGCCTGAGAATGTGGTGGAGGCAGGTTCAATTGAAGTATTCAAAAGTTACCTGAAAAGGATGAATGTGCGGGGTTACGGGGAGAAAGTGGGGGAGTGGCATACGTAAATTGCTCATTCGGAGAGTCGGTGCGGACACGATGGACCGAATGGCCTCCTCCTGTGCTGTAACAATTCTGTGCTTCTATGATTCTGCTTTCAGTCCTTTCATTGCAATGCACTTTGATAACTACATTAGCATATGATTATGCTTGTAGTTTGGTACAGAAATGCTGCTATAGTTCTTAATGTTCGGTGGATTTTGGGATCGATTTTGTTGCAGTCCATTATCATGCAATGGATAAACTCTGTTGCCATGACAGAACTGTTCAACTAACTTTTTCATAGAAAAGTCTGTCTGCCTAGCTCTGTGTTGTTTTCTTTCAGAGCAGTTGTAATAACACAAAGATGGCTTTCACCGTGAACTCATAACAAGGAAATTGATACATTTCTGAAACGTTCATTCAGAGGACCTGAAGAATATTCAAAACACTGTTGCTCGGATATTGTTGGTTCAAATTTTGTATGATTAATTCTGTGGGTGGGTTCATTTGTTATGTATTTCACGATAAACATTACACAAAGGAAAAAAAAAATTGACAATCCTTGCCAGTCATTTTGGGTTGAATCTGAGTAAGGGGTGATTAAACTACTCTGGCTCTCCTATATTTGGGCTGATGGGCGACAGAATTTTGTAACGGTTAAACCCGTAGAGGCTGCATGTAGATGCTGTATCACAGTCTGCAATCGGGTAGTTAAGTTGGTGTGATAGAGGGATGGTTCCTCTTTGTTGCTGTGCAGAAATAACCCTGAAATCATCATGGATCATGTTGTTTTATAAACTCATCACTTGAAATTGCAGAAAATGGCATTCCCCGTTCCTTTATGGAAAAGTTGCCTCAAGGTCTGCTGTAAATTGAAGATCTCAAATTGTTCTGAAACCCACAGGGAATGGACTTTATGCAGGTTTGATTGCTGCTTTCAGAAAAAAACTGCAATGAACATGAAAAAAATCTCTTGGAAAAATAGTCATGGGTGGAAGATAGTACATTTTTCTTCTTGAGAAATTCTTGCTTTAAAGAGTGGCTTGTACTCCTGGTAGTGTCCCTTTTGTCAAGTGAAGTGTATTGTGCCTTTCTCTTAATGCTCCGTTTTCAGAATTACTTTTCACTTCCTCTCTGAAACTGTCTCAGAAACAGTTTTTGAAAGCTCAGTTTGAGGACACCAGGTGCACATGCAGTTTGGCAGGCTAGTTCCAAACTGAACTGAATATCTTAGTTTTCACTAAGCAGGGATCTTGTATTGCTGATTACAGTGAAGTAGCTGAGGTTCCCGGGCAGCTTTTCTGGGAAATACAGAGCTGCGGACATCGTGAATGATTCCTTTGTCTCCACTCTTTTTGCTATGGGTGCGACATATTTCTGCTGTGATTTTTTTTTCTTCCTTTTTTGCCCCTTCCCTTCAGGAGGCCATTATTTAGGTGCAGTCAATGGGTGCGTCCTAGCAGGTCATTGAAGTGGTCGTGTATCAGTCTTGGTTGGGTGTTAGCAAGCCATTCAGTTGTGAAGCAGATCTTCATTCTCCCTGTTGCCCACATGTACTTTCCACCAGCTACTGAATCCCAGCTGATTCCTCCCCCTCTCCAACCCGCCTCCAACACCAACCCACTCACTATACCAGGAAAGATATGGCCACTTATGATGGCCCTTCCATAAACCTGGCTGAGACAAATTCATGAGGGAGGTCCATAGTCTTAATGTTCTTTTTCTTTTAATAAGCAGGCAGTATATTGTAGAAGGTCAAGTCAATTATGCTCTGCATCTAATTTTGAGCTTTTGACATGATTTCTAACAAGTAGGAAAATGTTATAGGATTTCTGTGAAAAGCTGGGAGAAATTCATCTTTTCCTGTCTTATAAATTTTTGTTGGGGTTGGGTAAACCAGACAGAAAAACTATAACAAAACATTTAAATCTGAAAATGAATGTTTTTTTTTACAAAAAGCCTACAGACTCATAGGTTGCTTTGGTTTATCTTGTGCCTTCCAGACTGACACTGACAGCTCGGGGGGGCTGGATTTTATCCAGCCCACAATGTCGGGATCTGTGGCCGGGGGAGGCGGGGAGTTGCTGGAAGATGGTTGTGACAGAGGCCTGCCATAGAGCTTGACACTGAGAGGGCCCGGCCCGATCCTTCCGGCAGCGACGAAGTTCCTTGGCAGCCCACACCCCTCCCCCACTCCCAACCACTGCTGGGCGATGGGACCGGCATCTACATATTTAAATCAATAAAATGAATACATTAACATAAACTTACCTTCAATCTTCCGGGCCTGCTGTGATCCTCGGTGCGGCAGCCGGCACTCCCACGCCTTCAGTTCCCCGTTTGGGGAAAGCTGGCATGACACTGGTGGGGAGGGGGGAGGAGCTAAGATTTCCAGTGAGGGGAGGGGGGTGGGATCGGGGTCAAATAAACATAATGAGTGTAGGGGATGGTGGGAAGGGGAGAACTTTAACCTTTGGGTCTTGGAGGGGTGAAGGTGGGGTAGGTCAAATTTGAAAGGTAAGTGTTTTGTGGGGGTGGGGTGGAAAAGGCAAATAGTTAATGCAATTGTTATTGGGGGGTGGGAAAGGGGCTTTAGAAATTTATTTGATAAATTTTGGGGGGGGGGGCGGCGGAGGTGGTTCCCTTTAAACAGTTAAATTAGCTGGTTGGGTTGGCTGCCCTTTAAAAGAGGCGCCATCGCCTGCACGCAGGGCCGCAGACGCCATTGCCGGTGATGGACAGCCCGCCTCCTCTCATGATTGAGGGGGCGGGGGGGGGAATGGGCCGCCCCAGCTATTTAAATGAGCCGCCACGTGGGAAATTGCGGCAGCTCTTTGGCATGCGGTCTGCACGTTTGAGCTCACCGCCAAGATCGGCAGTGGGCTATTAAAATCCAGTCCTGGAAGTGGGATTTCTTTTGCCAGGGCACCTTGAGGCACAGTTTTGAGGAACAGGTGAGAGTACAATCTGTCACTGCATTAACTCCAAAATAAACTTGCCAGTGTAAGCTCAGCAAGTCCTCGTGTTCATGAAACAGACAGGCAATGATAGCTCAGGGAATGGTGGTAGAATATTTTGTGAAAAATAGCTTGCCTCTCAGGAAAGTGACCACAGAGTGTATTATTTTGTGATTTCGAAAAGTACTGTACTTCCATTCCTGTAAGAATTGGATGCAGTGAAAGAGCAGCTCCTTTTGCTGGAGGAGCCAGGTGGCTTAATGTCTGTAAAACGAACACACAAAGCACACATCTGATGGAATGCAATTGACTCCTTCATATTTTGATTATTGAAGTTGGGGAACAGCATGTTCCTTACATGCATCTACTGTGAAAAAGGAATGAATACAGAATGCGATCTGTATATGTTTTGAGCGTTTTCTCAGTGGGATAGGACATAATTTAATGCTTGGCTGCTCAAAATGTAACCTTCAATCTGCAGGAGTAGCTGAGGGAAGAGGCTTACATTACTGGTTATTGTGATGAGGATATCTGGCGCCTCCTTGTGGTTAACTGGAAATGTTGCAAAGACAAACTGAAGGATCTCAAATTTCTATTGAAAGCTGCTGAAGTTATTGGTTGCACTTTCAGAAAAGTTAGAAGTGTTGCTTTGGTCGGGTTTCAACAACTTGTTAAACAGGTTTCTGAAGTAATGATATTACAAAATAGCTGGTACAGTATCAGTCCCCCACCCCCAAAGAAACCAAAGTTGAAGATCAGAACAATGTGATTAAAGCAGGGACATGCCTGGACTTGAAAACGCCTCCCCATGGTTTTTTTTTCCCCATTTGATCTTTTTCCCTTCACAAATGGCTGAACCAGGGAAGAATTGCATATTCCTGAATTTTTCATTGCATAATATTTACAGCTGTGTAATGAGTGGCAAGGGAGTGCCATTTTACTGGTGACTAAAATTTATTCAGGTACATATATGAAAGAATCAGTTCATTCAGTGGGTGTGTATTTTATCTGCAGCACATGTGGAAGAGTCTGTCACTCTAGAATTGGCCTTTATAGCCACTCCAGGCGCTGCTTCACAAACCACTGACCACCTCCAGGCGCTTACCCATTGTCTCTCGAGACAAGGAGGCCAAAGAAGAAGATGATTAAGAGTGCTGCTTTTCTGTTCTACATTACAGAATTGCCTCACATTTTTGAAGTTGTTGTTTTGGTTAAATAAAAGAGTTGCTACTCATTGAAGTTTACTGCTTGTTTATATTTTTGTTTCAGATCAGATTATTAATAATATTTATAATTTTGACCCCTTACTTCCTCACCAGTTCTGTTCCTTCTCCTCCCCCACTCCCAGTACGCAAAAGTGCCCCGAGCAATGATAATCCTCCAGTATTTCACCTAAGGTGTCAGCTGTTGCTCGGTGGGTAGCACTCTCACCACTGAGTCAGAAGGCTGTAAATTCAAGCCCCAGCCCAGAGACTTGAGCGCAAAAATTTAGGCTGATACTTTTGTGCAGTATTGAGGGAGTACTGCACTGTTGAGTGTTGAATTTCAGATGAGACATCAAACTGAGGCCCCATCTACCCTCTCAGATGGATGTAAAAGAACCCTCACGACTATTCGAAGAAAAGCAGGGGAGTATCCACTGATTTTCTGGCCAACATTTGATACCTCAATTAACAGCTAAAAGACTTTACCTCACCATTACTTCATTGCTGCTTGTAAGACTTTGCACAGAGTGAAATTAGCTGTCGGGTTTGCTACCTTACAACAGTGACCACGTTTCAAAAGTGTTTAATTGGCTGTAAAATGTTTTGCGATATCCTGAGATTGTGAGAGGCGCTATGTAAATGTTTCTTTCAAATGTTTCTTTCCCCCAAATTACCGTTATTAATATGCAAGTTTTGACGTGCTATCCATCTGTGGAAAACAGCAGACCCAACCTCATCCTGATCTAACCCAATGGCACTGAGACCAGTTGTTGCCTTAGCTGACATTAGCTTACTAAGAATGGTTTAGGAGTCCAGCCTGGAACCTTCCTGATCTGGATGGCTTGGTAACTGTGACTTTACCTTATTATGAGAGATTGTTTGGCTCCTTTTTTTTTTAAATTCAGTTTTTTTGCTCCCTGAGGTGGTAACTTGTGCCAAGATATGGGTGTCAGCAGCCCTGCAGTATGTTAACAAACTGGTTAATATGGCTGTTACTGATAGACAGATGCACTTTAACACAGAGAAGTGTGAAGTGAAACCTTTTGGTCAGAAGAATGAGTAGAGGTAATGGGAAGTAAATGCTGCAGACTTAAGTGGGATACAGGAAACGAAAGACCTGAGGTGTACATACACAAATCTTCGAAGGTGGCAGGATAAATTTGAAAAGCTTATTTTTTACAAAATGGGAGCTTGGCTTTATTAATAGAGGAATAGCATACAAGAGCAAGGAAATTGTGCTAAATCTTTATAAAACATTAGTTAGGCCTCAGCTAGAGTATTATGTTCAATTCTGGGCACCACACTTTAGGAAGGATGTCAAGTCCTTGGGAGAAGATGCAGAAGAAATTTACTCAAATGTTATCAAGGATAAGGGACTTCAGTTCTGTGGAGAGACTGGAGAATCTAGGGTTGTTCTCCTTAGGGCAGAGATGCGTAAGAGGAAATTTGATAAAGGTGTTGAAAATCATGAACGGTTTTGATAGAGCGAAAAAGGGGAAATTGTTTCTTGTGGCAGAAGGCTAAGTAACCAAAGGACAGTGGCGCAGTGGTTAGCACCGCAGCCTCACGGCTCCAGCGACCTGGATTTGGTTCTGGGTACTGCCTGTGCGGAGTTTGCAAGTTCTCTCTATGACGGTGTGGGTTTTCGCAGGGTGCTCCGGTTTCCTCCCACAGCCAAAGATTTGCAGGTTAATAAGTAAATTGGCCATTGTAAATTGCCCCTAGTGTAGGTATGTGGTAGGAGAATGGTGGGGATGTGGTAGGGAATATGGGATTAATGTATGATTAGTATAAGTGGGTGGTTGTTGGTCGGCACAGACTCGGTGGGCCGAAGGGCCTGTTTCAGTGCTGTATCTCTCTATGACTTTATGACATAGATTTAGGATGATTAGCAAAAGAACAAGAGACAATGTGAGGCAACTTTTCTTTAAACACAGCAAGTTGTTATGATTTGAAATGCACTGCCTGAAAGGGTGGTGGAAGCAGAATCACTGGTAATATCCAAAAGAGAATTGATTAAATACTTGCAGGGAAAAAATTTGCAAGGATTATTTAGATAGTTCTACCAAAGAACTGGCACAGCCATGAAAGGCCAAGTGGTCTTGCTCTGTGCTATATCATTCTGTGATCTGAATCTAGACAGTGACAGTCGTTTAGAGGGTAAGTCCGATCCTGTCCTCACCTGCTGATCACTGGATGGCACTCATGGCTATATTTATTTCTTGCCGAACCCCACCTGTAATATATGGGCACTGTGGCCTGTTATAATTATCTACCACTGTCTCAGCTGAGATTTGTGCGCTCAGTGCCACTCGGATTCAGTCTTGTGATTATTCTGGTCTGTATTGCTCAGTACTGTAGCAGGTAATGCACTTCTGCACTGAGTTATTCAGGGAACATACCACATTATTGTTTCAAAATGAGGGCCAATGCTCGGCTAAAAACTAGACTTTTGAGATGTGAGTGTTGGCGGTAGAGAAACATACGGATAAGAAATTTCTTCTGATAAAGGACTGTTGGATATAATATCTTGGTACATCATCCTTTCACCTTTACCCTGAGTTTGAATTCATCCCAGACCAATCAGATAGTCATGAATCAGCGTCGGTAACCACCCTGTATGAAAATTCTCAATAGACAGGGTCCCTAGCATAATTAGCATTTTTGTTTGGAGAGGCTATAAGGGTGATTGTTAAGGGAGACAGAGCACTTCACAATGAAGTGTTTAGGGATTGGGATAATTTTTCATGAAAACAGATATTGAATCAAATATCTGAAATCAATTCTTAACGCTACTTGTTGGGGGTACTGGCAAGCGGTATTTCTATTTCCATGTCTGTTTGAAAATTTGTGTAAAGATAAATTTGTTTTCCTCGTGCTCGGTGATGGAGCTGTCCACTGTTACAAGTCAGCAATTCTATTTTTCTATTGCATAGCATGCTTTACATCAGCAATAACTAAATCATATAGAACAGGAACAGAAAATGCTCCATCAAGTGGATCAGCATCCAAGAGGGAAATACAATTAGGTTTCAGGTATAAACCTTTGTCTGATTGAGTCTCGGGGATGTCACTGGCTAGGCTGCATTTATTGCCCATCACGACTTTCACTCAATTGATGGCAAAAGATATTTAGAATCGAGCAATTGTGCAGGACTGCAGACCAGACAGGGTGAAAGTGGCAGGTTCTCTTCCCTGAGGATATTTGTGAACCTGCCGCTAATCCATAAATTTACTGAACTCAGTTTCACCATATACCGTGGTGGGATTTAAACTCAGAATCTGAGTTGCAAGTCCATAACCATTGCATTTCTTCTTCAGAAATGCTGTACTTTTGATGTGGTGCCAAACTAAAACATTAACTTTACTTCAGATGCTGTGCGTTTGCTTCATTTTCTGAATTTGGCCTTCGATCTTCAGTTTTTTTTTTGCATTTTAGTATTTCTGGTATCAAATTGGGATTCTCAGTCTCGCATTGTTCAATTTACCTTCTCAATATCTAGTTGCCGGCATCATTCATCAGTTGAACAGCCCCTCCAAAAAGGTGCTGATCTTGTCAAGAGTTATAGTCTGCAGAACCATTGAAACTTGTAGTCTTTTCATGGAGAAAGTTACAACGAATAAAAGAGAAAATGCTTTATAACTCTTTAAACAAGGTTTTATTTTACCTCATGAAAACTTTATTTTGCAAGGTTCAGAAAAAGTTTTTTTTTACAAAAACTTCCTAGCATGTAAAATCCCACAATCTTAAAAAAAAAAGTGCATAAAATGGGGTTTAACTTTTTATCCAAACAAAGCACAACGCAGATGAATTGTGTTAGTAAGTGTCCTTAGTAAATAAAATCGCTGTACTTTTACAAGCTGGATTGACCTGCAGATTCAACATTTAATTAGCATTGAAAAGATTCACTCTTGCTGTTAAATAAATACATTTTCAGTTAGACTGTTCTACGAGAGCATTCACTTAGTTATATGACATTTAGAAGTGACATCAGTACCAACAGGAGATTTCTGATGAGATATTTGGGTGGGGGATTGGGGGTGAAGAGTGGAAGATCGAGGCAGGCTACATTATCAGATTGGTAAGAGATTTGCAAGTGACTTTGAAGCCCTGTGGAACAAAGGAATCTTCAATCTTAATTTTATAAGTGAACAGAAGTTTCTTTCGTAACTTCATAAATTTATTCTGAAATGGCTAGCAATTCTGTTTTGCTCACGCCGACCTAGTTTTATTTTGTGGCTCACTTGGAGATCAGAAGATTTATGGGAATAATTGTTTTATGTCTGACTTGTTCCAGTGCATTTGGACTGCACATAGCAAAGATAAATTTGTGAGTTAATTGCACGAGGTAATGGCCAACTGTGAGGTATAAATATTGCCTTCACTGCCTGGGGAAGTGATAACTATGAATCGCACTAAAAGTATCAACTCCAATGATTTGTGATGGTTTGCTTTATGGCTTGATTGAGCTTGTGTTCCAAGTTACTACATTACAACAACAGCACATTATACTATTAATAGAGTTTTGTGCAGGTTCTTTCATTCCTACAGCAGCCAAATTGCTTGCATCTCTGACTAAATAAAATAAATCTCAGTGCATTGCCACTGGATAGTAATCGATGTATAGGGTTACATAAGCCTAGAATATGTGGAAAAAAAAGGTGTGTGTCGGCTGGATTAGAGGAGTCAGCATTTTTCATGCAGTCAACTATGAAAATCTAAATCATATTCACTCAATTGGCAATTGAATTCATTAATAATTACCCTGAGTTATGAATAAAAACAGTGAAGGCAGCAGGAAATTCCAGATACTTGGTTCTTTTCTCCCATGTTTAGTCAGGAGTCCATTCCATGTATTGATCACTCTTGGTGTGAACAACTTCTTAATGTCAGTGCGAAACATATTTTTACTAGTTTAAAGCTGTGTTCCCTTGTATTATTCTCTCAATGTAATTTGAAGTAATAACTCTGATTTATTTTGGACACCTTTCAACGGTGAAAAGCCCACAGGCAGATTTTCCTGGGCCTGCACTGAGGCATACCGAATTGCCTGGAAGCAGTTCCCTGAAGTAGAACGGAAGTGGGTAGGTTCCTTTTATAGGCATGTGTAGTCTGGCTTGCCCTATCCTGGGATTCATTGTGTCTAGTTAATCCAGTTTGCCTAGATGCAGACCCAGTAAAATCTCACCGAGTTCTTTGAGCCTTTCCTCATAACCCATATCTCATGAACAAGGCATCAACCATATGACTTTCCGCTATCATCCACCTCCATTGCAGGGAGATGGTGGCACAGTGGTAGTGTCACTGGACAAGTAATCCAGAGGCCCAGGCTAATGCCCTGGAGACATGGGTTCAAATCCCAACATGTCGCTGTCGAATTTAAAATCAATTAATTAGCGATTGAAAACTTGCCTCAGTAATGGTGCAATGAAACCATTATCGATTGTTGTAAAAACCCATCTGGTTCACTCATGTCCTTACCTGGTCTGGCCGACATGTGACTGCAGACCCACAACAATGTGGTTGACTCTTAACTGTCCTTGAAATGGCCGAGCAAGCCACTCAGTTGTCAAGGGCAATTAGGGATGGGCAACAAATTCTCACCTTGCTAGCAGTGCCCACAACCCATGAAAGAATATTAAGCAAAATTGTGTAGGTGAGGTGTTTGGTCGGAGGGTGGTCAGACTAGTGCACGATACAGTTGGAATGTGAGTTTCTGACTCTGCTCTTTTAGTTATATAGTGCAGCATTCTATTTGTTTTACTGATAACTGTTTTACATTGGCTGTACATTTTAGAACACCCTTATAGAGAGTTCTTTTAGTTTCATCCTTCGCTATTGCAATGCTATTTTCAGAGTATGCGTTTTTCTCATTTATTTCTTCCTTTGTGCCATACTTTACACTTGTTTGTATTAAATTTTATCAAGTGTCTTTCTTAGTTTGATATCATCTACAAATTTGTCTAATTTGCATTGAGCTTCCAAATCCAATTCTCACAAGGACTGTATTCAGCACTGCCCCCTTCCCCTCCCATCCTGATATAACTCCCCTAATAAGTACTTGCTATTATCAGCTAATTTCTTATCCATCCTCAATATTTACACTGAATCCACACCACTTTATAGAGTCATACAGCACAGAAACAGGCCCTTTGGCCCATCGTGTCTATGCTGGCCATCAAGCACCTAACTATCCTAATCCCATTTTCCAGCACTGGGCCCGTAGCCTTGTATGCTATGGCGTTTCAAGTACTCATCTAAATACTACTTAAATGTTGTGATGGTTCCTGCCTCTACCACCTCTTCAGGTAGTGCGTTCCAGATTCCAACCACCCTCTGCGTGAATTTTTTTTCCCTCAAATCCCCTCTAAACCTCCTGCCCCTTTCCTTAAATCTGTGCCCCCTGGTTATTGACCCCTCCGTTAAGGGAAAAAGTTTCTTCCTATCTAATCTATCAATGCCCCTCATAATTTTCTATACCACAATCATGTCCCTCCTCAGCATTTCTCTGCTTTAAGGAAAATAACTCTAGACTTTTCAGTCTCTTTTCATAGCTGAAATGCTCCAGCACAGGCAACATCCTGGTGAATCTCCTCTGCACCCTCTCCAGTGCAATCACATCCTTCCTATAGTGTGGTGACCAGAACTGTACACAGTACTCCAGCTGTGGCCCAACTAGCATTTTGTACAGTTCCATCATAACCTCCCTGCTTTTATATTCTATGCCTCGGCTAATAAAGGCAAGTATCCCATATGCCTTCCTAACCACCTTATCTGTCTCTGCTGCTGCCTTCAGTTATTTATGGACAAGTACACCAAGGTCCCTCTGACCTTCTGTACTTCCTAGAGTCCGACCATCCATTGTATATTCCCTTGCCTTGTTAGTCCTCCAAAAATGCATCACCTCACACTTCTCAGGATTAAATTCCATTTGCCACTGCTCTGCCCATCTTACCAGCCCATCTATATCACCCTGTAATCTAAGGCTTTCCTCCTCACTATTTACGACACCACCAATTTTCGTGTCATCTGCGAACTTACTGATCATACCTCCTATATTCACATCTAAATCATTAATGTACACTACAAACAGCAAGGGTCCCAGCACCGATCCCTGCGGTACACCATTGGTCACCGGCTTCCACTCGCAGAAACAACCCACGACCATCACCCTCTGCCTCTTGCCACTCAGCCAAATTTGGATCCAATTTGCCAAGTTGCCCTGGATCCCATGGGCTCTTACCTTCTTAATCAATCTCCCATGCGGGATCTTCTCTGAGATAACCATGTCACATCAAACATTACCTCCATCAATAAGCAAATGTGTATTTTGTCCCCAAACTTATGTAAGTTGGAGCAACTTATTAAACTCTGTGCTTTATCAAAGGGACGAATCAAGGCCAAATATCACTGCATCTTTTAAGCAAAATGCAGATAAATATTTGAAGCAGAGGGAGATAACCAGGTGAGAGAGAGAGAGAGATAGTAGTGGGATTGTTTTTGGAATGCTCCATTGAAGAGCCAGCACAGATATAATGGACTGAATGGCCTCCTTTTGTGCTGTAAACCTCTCTGATTCTATGATTTCGTTGAATGGTTTCAAATGTGCTACTTTTGTAAAGATGTTGTTGAATTTATTTTAAAGATCCTTTATTTCTTGTGGAGCTATGCTTGAGTATGAATTGTTCCTCAGTCACCTCAGTTATGTCTAAACACTTGGATAGAGCAAAGTGACATGAGTTTGGCTAAATGAGAATGTAGTGGCTGTGTTACTCGACCATTAATCCAGAGGCTGAATTAATAATCAAGAGAACGCACGTTCAAATCCCACCATACCAGTTTGAGAACTTGAATCCAGTTTAGAAACAGCTTAAATGAAAAGCTAATAGCAGTAAAAGTGACTATAAAGCTGTCAGATTGTCGTAAAGTCTAACTGATTTAGTAAAGTACTGTAGCAAAGGAAACCTGCTGTTCTTATCCGGGCTGTCGTATATGTGGCCCCAGTCCCGCACCAATGTGGTTGGCTGTTAACTATCTTCTAAGTGACCTAACCAGCTAGCAAAACTGATCTTCAATACTATCCTGTCACCCCTGCTTAAGATAGAGTTTGTGCAGACGTCCGATAAAGACAAGTTTGGACTTGGCTTGAATGCTCTCCAGGGTTAAATAGACTGTTTGCACTCATTGTTGAGGTTCACACCTGAAGAATGGGTACTTCAATCTCCTACCGGAGGGCAGACAGTACACATGAAACAATACATAGACAAGAAATGGCATTTTTTGGTTGGAAGGGAGAATAATGCATTGCAGCCTGGGACTGAAAACCGTCTCAGCAGGTAGAGTTCAGCGGGCTTTTATTCAGTGGCATTAAAACTGGTTGGCAGTTCATGCTTTGCAAAAGAATTGGTGTAATAAATGAAGATTTAAATACACTCACTGGAAATATTTTTAAAATTAGCCATGACCTGTGTGCACCTTTCTTATTTCATTCAAGGCTTTCTGAAAGAACGATTATGACTCAGTTAAGAAAATTGAGTTACATTAAATGTACAATACATGAACATTGGTAGCTTCTCTCAGATAATATGTGTGCATATATTACAAATGCTAAAGGTTAATTGCTACTTTGTTGCATTGTTCAGAGCTATTATTTATAGGGTTAATTTTTCCCTTTTGTACCTTCAAAGCTAAATTGTATTTGAGACTTGTTTTACAAAATGAATGTAAGACAATCGTGACGACTCATTTCTACAACATTATACATTACTCAGAGTCCTCGTAATTCAATGAAGCACACTCCCTGCGGTGCAGTTGCTAAAAGAAATGATCACATTATGCCAATGACAATCATAATATAGGAATGGAAATAAAGAAATGAGACATCAGTCTTCTCTCTATCAGGCCAGTACACCTGTTTGTTCTGACAGGACAAATAACAGACCTGACACTTCTGCACAGACGTTGATAAATGTGGTTAATGCTGGATCTTACCGTGAAAAATCAAGCATTACTCAGATGTCAGCAACATTATTAAACTTGCAATAAAACCACCTCTGGCAACTTGGAATCAATGCTTCCCAGTGCAGAGGGGTTTAATAATGGCAGTGGCAGCAGGCATTTCTGTTTAGTGATGTTGCAAGTACCTCAGAGAGACTTACGTGCATCTCTCTCTCACTGAGGTTCATGCAAATCATTGAACAGATCCACCTTCTGCATTATTATATAATCATTATTATAAATAATATATATAGCTGAGGTACTTCCACAAAATATATGTTATAGATACATGGGGTGAATGATAAGTACACAGTCATGATAAAGAAGCATTTCTGTAGCTTAGCTGCTCAGAATTTGTTCTCCTTTCTACCAGTTGGTGGTGGTTAATCGGAAAGGCTCTGGGGAATGGGAGGGTATTGAATTATGGTTTGTGTTGCATGTTGATTTTTTTTTCTATATCACATCACCTATTATCTTCAAAAGAAATGTGTTTCTCTTAAATCCGACCTGGTGACCCTCCATGTTTTAGTCGCCTTGTTAGTCAGGATAAGAGTCTTATGCTCCACACTCTTATTAGTTCGATGTGGGAATCAAACTAATTGCTCATTTCTCCACTAGCTATGTATTGTATGGTAAGAATTAAAAAATTGACGGGAAAATGTTTGAAAATTTCCGTTGAGTATATATGAAATGATTCACAAGGTGCTATTAAAATGTTTTGCAACCATTTTGTATTTTTGGTGCTGACTGTACAGATAGCCGTCTAATTGTTCACCCTTTAAACGAGGATTCTGATTTCTACCACTTGGTGTTGTTGAACTCCTGGTGAATTATGATGTATTGCTGAAAAAAGAGACATGCTGTCGAAACTTTTATCTTGCACTCATCAGGACAGACGCAAGAATGCCACATTTCAAAGGGAGCAACAGTTTATACTGCATGGTGCTGATTGGTTGGCAAGTCGACTCTGCTTGAGGTGTTGCTGTGGAGAATGCACCAGGGAACTGCAGACCCCATGTTTGTTTAATTCAAAAAAGGCACATTGCCTGGACATGTTCCTTTTATCTGCAGAGGACAGGTCCCTACATATGAATATATGTAGCTTCTATCAAGCAAGATAAAAAGCTTTGACAGCATGTCTTTTTTTCAGCAATACTCAAGTTCTGTGCTACCAAGTGACTAATGGTGATATGATTCTGCAGATAGATCAATATCTTCTCCTGGAGCAGTTTTTTTTTCTCTCTCCCTGCTCCTGCATCAAAATTATAATGGCCTCAGTTATTAAATACTTTTTTGTGGTGGGCTGAATAATTCCATTCTCCAGTGGTCATCACTGATGCCTTGTATTTGAGCACTGCTGCAGAGCCAGAAAGCAGCTATGCTCTGTGATTTAATATAAAGATAAAATTAAATATAAAAATCTAAGTTCACCCCCTCTACAGAATTGAAACGGGCAATTGCTCATTCAGATCTATAAAACAATTAAATTCCCATTTGTAGAAAATAATGTCAAAAAGATGTCTGCATAAACAGTTAATCTTAAACTCCTTATTCAGTGGTCTAAATATTTTATTTCAGACTTGACAAAGGCTCTTTGACTCATATTCAACTCCTTCCCAAATGGGGCGATGATGGTCAGGAAAGAGATAAAAGCTACTAACCTGCTAAATATTAAATTGCCTTTTTTTGTAATGAGCCTCATCGGTGGGTTTGTTTTTATAGTTCTAGCTTCTCCTTGTTTTGCATCATCCTGCGCTCACTACCATGTGTAATAAATCCCTGCTGTGTTGGCAGGTAGCCAATTTGCTTCCAGGCCTCTGTCAGCGACACTTTTGTCGTTGATTACTTGGAAATGCACATTAGCACAGGGTAACTTGCCCTTTGATCTTCTCACTCTTCCTGTGGAGCAGCACCTGTCTTGCCCTTGACAGTACAGCTTGGGAAGACAGACCTACTGTGTGAGAGACAGAGGCTGCAAACTACGTCATGCACAGAGTCGTAGTTTTAATGTACTGTAGCATCACATCACCCTACAAATTGGCATTATTTTTATTTTAGTTCAAATTATAATGCTGTTATGAACTGAAAAGCCTGGGTAATTATGATGTGAAATGTAGTATGTGTTCCTGGTTTAAGTAACACTGATCATTCCCAAAGGAGCAAGTGATTGTCACGGGAGGTTTCTGACCATGGAATAGAGAATATTCTCTTTGCAATAAATATCCTTCAATTTCTTTAAGTGGACAACCACCCCCACACCCACCATGATTTCAGACATTAAGATCACAAAATGTTCAGGGATCCTTATATTGAATGTAATCCTTTCTTCATTTCCCCGCCCCTCCCCCCAATAGGAAATCTGTATTTGGGAATAATCCACGCCACTTAAGTTTAAAAACCTTTTGAGATGCTTTCATGAAAGATCACAATTATTTGGCGACACCAAGAAAAAATCACCTCCTCTTGAACAACCCCCTGTTTAAATCCTTTCTGTAGCTTCCAGAAAGCTGTTTTGTAAATATATCTGTGGTGTTATGCAGCCAACTTATTTATTTTTATAAAGCAAGCAACAGCTAACCAGCTTATGGGAGATGAAGAGTGTGGGGAGAGATGTGGCGTTGGGGGGGGGGGGGGGGGAGGGGGGGAAAGAGAGAGAAAATAAATGGCAGCGGGGTGCGGTGATGTCCAGGGTGCGAGCACCATATTAAGATATATTCAAGAGTTGGATAGGCCACCTTGCCACAGTTAAGAGGCGGGGAAAGAGCAGTGACGTACTTTTCAATAAAACATTTTTTGTTGTTCCTTGCTGTGATGCAGCTCTAAGCCAGCTGGTCCCCACTTCCCTTCAGAGCAGCAGGAGTTAACATTATTACTTCTGTCCCATGTTGAAGTAAGCATGTTTTGTGAACTTAAAAGATTCAGCCATGTGCTTGCATATTTAGTGTGCTTTTTTTTTGTTAATTTCCTTCCTCTCATAAGGGGTAATTTTTTCTGGGGTAGGGTTCCATGAGCGCTGGTAGATTCTGGCATTTTGTTCAATGTCAATCTCTGATGTGCAAGTGCTGCCGGGCAGTTTGACCATAGCAAGCATCAGTGAAGAGTTCACACATACACCTTCCTGCAGGAGTCACATGGAATTGTTAGCAGGAACAAGAATATTTTGTAGATTTCTGTCTCCCAGTTTTTACCTACATGTATAGGCAGGAGATTGAGTGGTGGGAATTGCAGCCAATTGTGATCTGTACTCGCTACCCAGCAGGGATCTCTGGATAGTGACTGGGAGTAGGAATACTGCTTCATTTTGTATTTCCTGTGAAGCCCAGAATCCTGCAGCCAATTGTATAGCATTTATATCGCACCTTTCATGACATCAGAATGTGCCAAAGCAGTTATCAGCCAATGAAGTACTTCTGAAATGCAGTCACTGTTATAATACCTTTTTAATGCAAGTTAAAATACACATAATTAAAACAAAGAAAAGAGCTTGCATTTATAGAGTGTATTTCAGGATGCCCCAATGTACTTCACAGATTTTTAAGTGTGGTCCCTGTTGTAATGTAGGGAAATGTGACGGCTAATTTGCACACAAAGTCCTGCCAACATCAGTGAGTACTGAGCATCTAATCTATTTTAGTGATGCTGGTTGAGGGATAAATGTTGACCAGGAGACTCTTCGGAAATGGTTAATCAGGTCCAAGGATAAGGCTGATGAATGCTTCATTTTCACAGTTCACATTAATGTTAGCTGCTTTATTCTTATAGTTTTGCTATTTAAAAAGCTTTCCCATCTACGTTTTATGGAAACCATCAGGACACAAGTGTTGGTGCTGGTTTTGGTTTGTGAGTCAATTTAAAGTATATGATGGCAGTGATTCAGGTGTCTGTTCTTCAGCTGGAATACTGACAGTTAGTGCCAGCTTATTTTACTGGAGGGAAAGAGGTGAGTGATATCACAGCTAGGGTGACATCATAACTCTCATTGCAATCTACACCTAAACTGCCTTTCTTAGTCAATCAGTCATTAGATACCAGTTCTAAGGAAGTCATCAAAATGTAAAGAAGTTGACTTTGCACCATTAGTTGAACCACAAGGGAATTGGATTCCACAAAATTAAAGACCTGACAGAAGGTCATCGACTTGAAAACTCTGTTTTTCTCTCTCTACCGATGCTGCCTGACCTGAGTATTTTGCAACATTTTCTGCTTTTAATTCAACAAAATTAACTTTGGAATGTTAAATGATATTCTATTCAGCAGAGTGTCCAAAGTTAGTGCTAGGAATCATGTGTGGCTGCATGTGCTGTTGAGAAGGCATCTGTAATGTTAAAAGGTTAGTCTGATCATTAAACTGAAGCATAAAAAAGTCCTTGGTATTTGTCTTGCATTTTACATGACAGGAAAAGAGGATAGGCACAGGCTGTTGAGTTAGTGGCAGGATGTGTTAGTTATTTTTAATGCGTTTTTATTTAATTGTACTAATAATGTGGCACTTTGCCAATATAAGTTGGGCTTAATTAACGTGTATCACGAATGCATCCTCCACAGTTGCAGAATGAATATCCCCTCCGAGTTAGGTCAAGATTAATCGTGCTTATTTTTACTAACAGTAAATGAATAGATTAGTTTTTATTTATTGCTATTTAATTCCTGCTCCACTCCTACACATAGGTGAAGAAATGCACATAAACACTGATCAGTACATGGAAGTTATTATTTGTGAAGTTTTGTAAACTCGCTCTTCATTACACCACAATGCTTTTGAGACAGCAGAGAGTATGGAGGCTTTGCTCGTTGCATACAACATGCTGGTTATAGACAAGCTAATGTCACAGTTACAAGATCTGTAAATGCAAGAAATTTATACTTAATACGGTTTATGCGATGGGTTTAAACATCATTCTCAAGGACAGAGTCTGCTCCAAGGACTCCCTCTGGTGGATGCAGGAGACATTTTTTAATTTGTTCATGGGATCTGGGTGTTGCTGGCCTTTATTGCCCTTGAGAAGGTGGTGGTGAGCTGCCACCTTGCACCGCTGTGGTCCTTGTGGTGTAGGTACGCCCACAGTGCTATTAGGGAGGGAGTTCCAGGATTTTGATCCAATGACAAGTGAAGGAATGGCAATATAGTTCCAAGTCAGGATGGTGTGTTCTTGTGCGTCTGCTGCCCTTGTTCTTCCAGGTGGTAGAGCTGTTATAATTTAAACAAAAGCCAAAGTATGACAGATGCTGGAAATCTGAAATAAAAACAAAGTGCTGGAAATACTCAGCAAGTCTAGTAGCATCCATGGTGAGAGTAACAGAGTTATTGTTTCAGGTCAATGACCCTTAATCAGAACTTAGCAGGGTTATAATTCTAATGAAAGGGCACAGACTTTCTCCACAGATGCTGTCTGACCTGCTGCGTATTTCCAGCATTTTCTGTTTTTATTTCAGATTTGCAGCATCTGCAGTATTTTGCTTTTGTATTCGGGTTATAATTTACCCTGTCCTATTGTAATTCCATTTTTCTGTCAGTATATTACAGTTTGTTTTGATAAAGTCTGTTTAACCTTTAAGCTGCCAAACTATGCATTTAAAAAGGATACACAATTGTCCAAAGCCATACTTAGGGAGATTTTTCTTTTTATCTCGTAGCCTGTAGCTATAAAGCTACTGTTTAAGTACTCCAAACTAAATTTACCTAATTGAGAAGAACAAGCAAACTCCTTTCACTCGCCATAAGCAGTCTGATTCAGTTTGTATTTTTTCCCTATTGGCTTCTTTCCCTCCTGTGCAGTCACATGTGTACCATTCTTAGGCAGAGAGGGAAATGCAGCCTGTGGCTATGCCTCTGTTGCTCTGCTAACTTGCTCTTGGAGGGCATACAATGAATTTAGTTGCCCTACAGGGGTGACTTCAGATTAATATGATTTGTGTTCACTGGGGCCTTAAAGACTTGTGATCCTAATTTTGGACCCTTTGAATCACAATTGCCTGGCACTTTGCCGTATTCTTCGACTGATGAACAAGCAGCCAAAGTAGTCCTCCTGCACTGGCTTGTTGGTCCCACTTGGTGGAGCACAAGAATGCTGGTAGGATTATTAGGGACATTGTAACATGCATTCCTCTAAGTACGGGTGTCCAGTATGGAACTAATTAAAGGCAAAGTTCAAAGTTCTTATTTTGTTTAAGTTAACGTCAGTAAAGGTATAATAGGTACATAGTATGTGTTTCAGCCAGGTAGATCACAGTTTATACTGCTTGGATAGAATTATGACTGTCCTGTTTAAGAGACCGTTTTGCACATTCCTTGATACAAACATGCCCAGAGCTACCTTCCAAAAATTACAATGTAAATGTTTAGAGATGGGAGGGAAGAATTCCAGCTCTCTATTTATATTAAAGTCAGGTATGTTTACCAAGTGGCCAGGGGAGTCCAAAGGATTATACACAGAATGAAGGAGTGCGAAGCAGACTGCACTCTGGGAAGTTTGGGTGTGAAGGTATTTCGGCCCTGACTCAGGATTTATACCACTGGTTTAGTGTTGGTGTGAAACAGTGTAAGGAAAGAATTTGCATGTACAATCTTGGAACATTTCAAAGCTCTTCCCAGCCAATGATGTACTTTTAAAGCACAGCCACTGTTGTGATGTGAGGTAAATGCATCCTAATTTTATTAAGTCTTGTAGAACATTGATATTGTAGCATACACTGAGGACCAACTTAGAATCTCTTCCTCAAAGGGCTGTGGATACTAGGTCAATTGAGGAGATTTGCCCAATTTTCCATCTGCTATTTAGCACTATTTTTACCAGTATATACTGTGCACAAACTGAGAAGTGGCAGGCAGACGGTATTCTCTGGCAACTGCCACTATTGCTCTTATGTACCTGCTGGAGCTGAGTTCAACAGCAGCACAGTTCCATTTGACTTCCAGTTTTTATTTAATGTCCTGCGATGACTCTAGGAGCTAGCTGTCACAGCATGAGAAATACTGCACAACATCAGTCATGACAACATGTAGTCATGAATCAAAGTGTATCACCGCTGAACCGCAAACCCCCCCCCCCCCCCCACCCCCAAACACTCAACTAGAAAACCACAGAACACTTCTGTTATCTAAGCCAAACTATGTTTCATCTTTTCCCCTACTGACCTGAAAGAGAAACTAAAGCTCAGCAAAGGAGGACACCATTTGGTTGGTATTATCTATTTGTTTCGGGGATGTGGAAAAGGCTGCATTTCTTGCCCGTCCCTTGGTGTCTTGAAAGCTATCTAATCTCATTTCCTATTTTTTCATGTAGTCTGTTATATTTGTCCTTTTCAAATACTTATCCAGTTCCCTTCTAAATGATGTTGAAGTCTCTGCATCCATTGCCATTTGTAGTACAAGGCATTCCATGTTCTAATAACCCTCTGTGTGGGGTGGGGGGAATAACTTCTAACGCATCTTTTTTCATCTATAATCCTTGAATTAACTGGTTCATCAATTAGTGGCAATAACCTTATGATTTACCCTTTCAGAGTTTAGATTCTCTTTAACTATCTGTGTCATGCTAAATTGGAGCAATATGGAAGACTGCACAGCAGATTAGTGTGTATAATTTCTCTGATTTCGAACAATCACAGTGGTTTAATAGCAAAGGTGGCTACAGGAACTGAACTGCTCTGCGCAACTCCCCTGAAAGTTGACCAGACCTTCACTGCTTCAGTAAATCAGCTTTGTAAAAATTGGCTGCAAGCATTCAGTTTAGTTCTAAATGTAAAATAATTCCTCAAGAGGGAAAAAAAGAATTTCAATTAGTCAAATAGGTTAACTTATGCAGCCGTTGTGTCTCATTCCACCAGGTCAACCACGTTGACAGATGTAGTCATGAGCACATTACATCTGGAACACCCTGCTTGCTGCCTTGGGAATAAGGTCAGCATGCAGATGGACACATGCCCAGTTGCTGTCTCTGCAGTACATCCATGTACAAAATGGCAGTCTTGGCATGGTTGTAAGAATTCTACTCTGATAATTATAAAAGTTGTTGATAAACCACATATTTTAACTGGCAAATCATTTTACAGCCAACATTGCCACATTAAGGCAGATGCCTGTTATAAAGTATCAGTACTGACGCTATCATATTAATTCTAAATACATTAGTTTACGAATACAATCCATTTGCTAAGCTACCCAGATATTTAACAAGTTTTCCTAAAATCCAAGTGATTTAACCGCAGGGACAATGCACACATTTTTGGTGGAGGCGGTATTCCCTTTTCTCCCTGTCCTCCTATGCAGTAAACATTGTCCACTGCCGAGACGGCAGAAAGGTCAACTTATTGCTAGGCCTCTGTCAGTGCCATTCTGAAACCAGCAAACCAGATATACATCGAAGGGTCGAAGTGGGAGTTTTCTTCCCCCTCTACCAACTTTGTGTGAATGTTTAAAAATACAACAGTGCGAGGGTTCACGGTACAGCGATACATGTGACTATGATATGCCAACTAACAATTTCATTGTAGAAACTACTCTGTATTCTTCCGGAAACAATAGTTCAGGCGTTTTTGGTTGAAGCATTCCTTATCAAATGGATTAGTAATCAAGCATCGCGTGTCCCCTCCACCACAGGCTAATTATAATACTGTGTAATGTTCATAATATGTAAAGTGCTATGTCTCAAGAGTCTTTTAATAATGTTTTTAGCATGCGGTTAAATCACTTGGATTTTAGGAAAACTTATTAAATATCTGAGTAGCTTAGTAAATAGATTAAACAGTTGTATTCGTAAACTAATGTATTTAGTATTAATAGGATAGCATCAGCACTGATACTTTAAAACAAGCGTCTGCCTTAATATGGCAACATCCTGGGGGTTACCATTGACCAGAAACTGAACTGGAGTAGCCATATAAATACCATGGCTACAAGAGCAGGTCAGAGGATAGGAATTCTGCAGCGAGTAACTCACCTCCTGACTTCCCAAAGCCGGTCCCCCATCTACAAGTCAGGATGTGATGGGATACTCTCCACTTGCTTGGATGGTTGCAGCTCCAACAACACTCAAGAAGCTCGACACCATCTGGGACAAAGCAGCCTGCTTGATTGGCACCCCATCCACAAACATTCACTCCCTCCACCACAGATGCACAGTGGCAGCAGTGTGTACCATCTATAAGATGCACTGCAGCAACGCACCAAGGCTCCTTAGATAGCACCTTCTAAACCTGCGGCCTCTAACACCTAGAAGGACAAGGGTAGCAGATGCATGGGAACACCACCACCTGCAAATTCCCCTCCAAGCCACACACCATCCTGACTTGGAACGATATTGCAGTTCTTTCACTGTCGCTGGGTCAAAATTCTGGAATTCCCTTCCTAACAGCACTGTAGGTGTATCTACCCAACATGGACTGCAGCGGTTCAAGAAGGTGACTCAACACCACCTTCTTGAGGGGAATTAGGGATGGGCAATAAATGCTGGCCTGGCCAGTGACGCCCACATCCCATGAACGAATATTACTTGTTATTAGTGAGATGGTGTGTCTGATTCTCATGGCAGAGTCTGTCTATCCTCAGCAGCAACCTTGGCCAGAGCAGGGAAAAAGGACCAGGGGAGCAAGGAGAGAGAAAGACCACTGGTGAATCACAGCATGAGGAGAGCAGGAGCATAGAGGAGGCAGAGCACACTTCCGGTGGCCGCTCATTTGCTTACTCTTGACCATTGCGTCCTGGGCAGTTGCCGACGTCACCCACCCATAAGGCCGGCTCTGCATCATGCACTCTGGAAGGTCTCTGAGGACCCAGTTTGAGAACCACTGTTCTCCATGCAACGCAACAGGAAATGCAAGCCAATATAGTGATTGACAGTTTACTGCTGATATTCTCTTGTCAACCAGTAAGACAGTGGCATATTATGGATTAACCAGTTATTTACTGTAATGCACAGTGTGTACATATTTGGAATATACAAAAAGTAAAATCAACCTGCCCTAGAACTATGTTGGAGGAAGGGAAATAAAATGTCTGGTTGTATTTTTTATATACAAGTCTCTAGCTGGGTTTTGAGTAGATTTGTGTAATTTTTTCTGACATTGCGAAGTAGCTCTTGGTTACAAAAAACAAGTTGTGTTCCTGCAGCAAACCTGTTCCAGGCGCAGCTGTTTGTTTTTATAAAACACAAATTGGAGTGCACTGGAGTATGATCAACTTAAGCAAAATGAATGCTGTTAAGGAGTCTTTTATCATCATCAGAAGGCATGAACATAGATTCTCACACCTCAATGTCATGATACATATCGGCAGCTGTTTCCAGCGCCAAAATTGAGTGAAGGTATGAAGTAACCACCAGTACAGCACCTCTATCCCTTTCAAACTAAATCATAAAACAGACACCAGCATGTCAGACAATGAAGGGATCCTGGCACTTGGAGATTGTTAACCTGTCCAGTGTCACAGTTGAGGACAATCAAATAACTTGCACCTGATCTCCATAAAACTTCAACCCGCTTCCTGCAACTTAACCTCTGAAAAGCAAATATTCAGAGTCTGTCGTTTACAGCACAAAAGGAAACCATTCGGCCCATCGTGTCCATGCCGGCTCTTCACGGAGCTGTTCAGTCAGTCCCACTCCCCTGCTCGATCCCCATAGCCTTGCAAGTCTATTTTCCTCAAGTGGCTGTCCAACTTCCTCTTGAAATCATTGACTGTCTCTGCTTCCACCGTCCATGTGGACAACGAGTTCCAGGTCATTACCACCTGCTGCATAAAAAAATTCTTTCTCGTATTCCCCCTGCATTTCTTGCCCAAAGCCTTCAATCTGTGTCCCCTAGTCCTTGTAGCATCAGTTAATGGGAACAGGTTTTCCTTGTCTAACTTATCTAAGCCTGTCATAATCTTGTACATTTGTATTAAATCTCCCTTCAATCTCTTTTGTTCTAAGGAGAACAAACCTAGCTTTTCCAATTTAACTTGTAACTAAAATCCTCCATCCCTGGAACTATTCTGGTAACTCTCCTCTATGCCCTCTCAAGAACCCTCCCATCCTTCCAAAAGTGTGATGACCAGAACTGGATGCAGTTCTCCAGTTGGGGCCTAACCAAAGCCTTATAAAGGTTCAGCATAACTTCCCTGCTTTTGTACTCAATACATCTATTTATGAAGTCCAAGATCCCATATGCTTTACTAATCATTCTCTCATTTATCCTGCCACCTTCAAAGATCGATGCACATGCACCCTCGGGTCCTTCTGTTCCTGCACGCTCTTTAGAACTGTGTTGTTAAGTCTAAATGGCTTCTCCCTATTCCTTCTGCCAAAATGTATCACCTCACACTTGTCAGTATTAAATTCCATCTTCAACTTGTCTTCTCATTCAGCTCGCCTATCTATCTCCTGTTGCAGGCGGTTCATATTCTCACTGTTTGCCGCACCTCCAGGTTTGGTGTCATCGGCAAATTTTTAAATTCCATCTACTCTGTATTCCAAGATCCAAATCATTTATATATTATTAAAAAAAGCAGTGGTCCTAGCACTGACCCTTGGGGAACACCATTATCTACCATCCTCCAATCTGAAAAACAACCATTTACTACGAATCATGGTTTTCTGTCCTTAAGCCTATTTTTTTAAAAATCCAATTGCACCTGACCCTCCTATTACATAAGCCTCAATTTTGTTAACCAGCCATCCATGTGGCAACTTATCAATCTTAAAATCCATATAAACAACATCCACCACATTCCCTTCATCAAAAAATTGTGCTAAAATATTTGTGCAATGAAAATGTTCACTTTTGACCGAGTATTGCCATTTGCAAACAGCTTTAACAAGTTGCACTCTAGCAGCAGAGCTTCTCGCACCAGCAACACTAGAGAACGCTACATTTTCTTCTGGATTACATACAGTTTAGAATATTGGAATGGGCACAACGGGTGCTGGAAAAGGTGATTGATCAAGTTGACTTTTTTTTGATATACAGCAGTGGTAAAGGATCAAGCAGTGGTGTAAAATTGGGTGTGAGGAGGGAGAACGGTAGTTAAGCCACAGGTTTCTAACCTAAGTGATGAAGTTATGGAATTAATGAACACGAAAGGCTGCTGAAATGGACAAACCTAACTAGGTTCAAGAGACAATTAGGTGCATTACTGGAGAGGGAAAGGTTTGAGGAATATGATGAGAAGTTGGGGTTGATCTGTCAAACTGGGACAGACTTGTTGGGCCTAATAATGGACTTCCTTTGCTCTCTAAACCTTTTCAAGGTCTAAAAATGTTGCTTGTGAACCAATGTTGGTTCCGCTGCATATCCTGCTTGTTTCTGAATAAAAGAAATCTGTGGTAAGCAATTAAGACAAAAGGGATTGAAAACAAAACTTCAAATGAATGACTGGGTAACAAGGTGTTAGTATTAAAAGAAAGTCAAACACAAGGATTTCCTTATCCACACAAATGTTTTCCTGACATTCCAATGTAAAAGGCAGCTGCATGCCAGGAAGTCAGTAAATCAATTTACAGGTCAAGTCTACATTTACTATAAAGTCAATTTCATCGAGCCACACTCATTGAAAAGCTCAGGAAAATAACCATGTAAACTCTTTTGTAGATTGGCTGAGGTTTTATCCTGGAAAGTATTTTCAAGAGTAAAGATGCAAAGATGTCTATTTACGAGGGATAGGTCATTCTGAAACTCAAGCCAGTTCAGTGAAATTCGTTGTGAAATTGATGGTTGGGCCTGACCAGGTAAGGATGGCAGTTGTCCTTCCCTGAGGGACATTAGTGAACCAAATGGGTTTTTACAACATTCAGAGATTTCGGTTGAGGCTACTGAGATTCAGGAACGAGACGGTGTATGTACAAGGCAAGATGCAGACTTCCGCTGATGCTATGTCCAGAGCTACTGTTGACCATCCTACACAACTTAACTTTGTTGACCAGATTGATTCTTAGTCACAGTACACTGCATCGCAATGGCCGACAAGTTCACAAAATCTCCAAGAAATTCGTCACACTCAGAAGTAAAATGAGAAATGCATCCGAATACGCCAATATTGCACACAAGGTTGGCCACAACGTCCCAGTGGTACAGTGATAAATTTTTATTTATTTATTTAGAGATACAGCACTGAAACAGGCACTACGGCCCACCGAGTCTGTGCCGACCAACAACCACCCATTTATACTAACCCTACAGTAATCCCATATTCCCTACCACCTAACTACACTAGGGGCAATTTACAATGGCCAATTTACCTATCAACCTGCAAGTCTTTGGCTGTGGGAGGAAACAGAAGCACCTGGTGAAAACCCACGTGGTCACAGGGAGAACTTGCAAACTTCGCACAGGCAGTACCCAGAATCGAACCTGGGTCCCTGGAGCTGTGAGGCTGCGGTGCTAACCACTGCGCCACTGTGCCGCCTCTTCAAACACAGAAAACATTTCGCTATTGTGGGTTATTTGCTGGTATATAACGACAGGCTGGTGATTCCAGTCTCACTCTGGGCAGATATCTTGAAAAGAATACATCAGGGTCACATGGGTATTACAAAATGCAGAGCATGGGCTCAGTCGTCCGTTTGTTGGCCAGGGATATCAAGATATAGAACAAATGATCTCTAATTGCCAGGTATGCATAGTGCACAGACCAGACCAGAGGGAATCCCTTATATTGACACCATTTTCAACCAGACCATGGGAATGTATAGGGATGGATCGATTTTTCTTTCGTGGGAAATCCTACATGATAGTAATTGACTATTTTTCAAGATGGATTGAAGTTAAAAGGTTGTATACAACGACTACCAAATCTGTAATTCAAGCTTTACAGGAGATCTTTGCAACACGTGGCATTCCTAATGAGGTTGTGTCAGATAATGGACCACAATTTGTGAACGAATACTTAACGCAATTTGTGGGAAGATGTGGATTTGTACATCTCAAGTTCCCTGAGATATCTTCAATATAATGGTGAAGCTGAAAGAGGAGTCAAAACTAGTAAAGCATTTTTGAAGAAAAATGAAGATTTTCAAACAGTGCTCTTAAACTACAGATCTACTCCATTGCTTCATGGATTAGTACCATCTGAGCTGTTGATGGGGAGGGAGCTCAAAATTCAACTTTCCATCTTATCAAAAACCTACTTGCACGGCTAGAAGTCCAGGATTATCAGAAAGTTCAAGACAAAGAGAAGTCTTTGTAGGAAACAACAAGCTCGGAATTACAATGTGAGATATTGTACCAGAAAACTGCCCAAGTTGATAGAAGGGCAAAAGATATGGATACGAGGCCAAGGCAGAGAAGGAGTAATTATCCAGGGAGATGAAAATCATCAGTGATCTTATTTAGTACACAGTCCAGAAGGTACTATAAGATGAAATAGGAAAAACCTTATTCCTATTCCTCAAAGACGTCAATCAGTCATATACTTGGATGAACCCGATGTTGATTCTGAAGCTCAGAGAAAACTGGTTACTACAAACCTCAATGACGGCCATCCAAGTCAATGACCAAGAGTTCACAAAAAGACTACTGATCTTCTAAGTCCGACAACAACACGATAAGGGAGAATCGTGAAGTTTCCTGACAGACTGAATCTGTGATGTCAGAGACATGGGGGAGATGAGCTAGTGTGTAAAGTAAATATGAATGTGTGTGTGTAAAGAAAAAGGACAAAGACTTGGGGGGAGATGTCATCTAAGGGTCAGAAAAGGTTAATGTTTGAGACAGTGAGAGTAACACCTCCCACTGTAATGATGTAAGAGATCACGGCCAGAATTTTACGCGCCCCCCCCCCCCCCAACGAGTCGGATGGTGGCGGTGGCATAAAATGGAGCGGGAGGCTTTCCCAACCCGCTCCCTCCTCTGTCCCACCTTTGCGTAGGGCGGTAGGGGTGGTACAAAAAATGGCCCGCCTGCCCCAGGCCAATTAAGGCCCTTAAGTGGCCGCTTAAGTGCCTTGGCCTGCTCCACGCAGATGAAGGGCTGCCCCCACTACCCCAAACACCCCCACCCCCAAGACCCAACACTCACCCCCTCCCCCCCAAAAACAACCACCCTTGCCTCACTGGAGCCCGACTGATTGCACCTGGCGAGGCAACCAAAGCTTACCTGGACTCCCGGCTCCAGGTCTTCCTCTGCAGTCGGCTGGGCTGCAGTGCCAGCAGTGACCACCGCTCCTGGTGGCGCTGCTGGGTCTAAGAGCTACCAGCCCGCTGATTGGCCGACAGCTCAATGAGGCAGGACTTCCTACCTCAAGTGGGTGGAAATCACGCTTCGGAACAATTAAAGCCTGGGGACCCATAAAATGTGGGTGGGATCCCCAAGGCGAGGCGGAAGCGGGTGGCCGGCTCCCGTTCGCCCAAAGTGAAGACCGGGAGAAGCAAAAAGCATCAAGAGTAGCAGAAACTAGACAGGGTAATGGAAAGTGTACATAGTCCATGTAAATATAATAGAGTTACTGTTTAGATGTTCGACGACTCCGAGATCTCTGTAAAGCGAGCTCAACCTCGCATCTGAAATGCTAGCAACAATATACAACACATAGGATTAGGGTTAATATATTAACATGGATTGAGGATTGGTTAACAGACAAAACAGAGTAGGAATAAATGGGATTTTTTGAGTTGGCAGGCTGTAACTAACAGGATACCTACTGCAAGAATCAGTACTCGAGCCTCAGCTATTTCAATCTATATTAATGACTTAGATGAAGTTTGCTGACAATACAAAGTTAGGTAAGAAAGTAAGCAAAAGAAAAAACAATTTTTTTGAATGGTGAGAGACTGGGAAATGTCAGAGGGACCTGGATGTCCTTGCACATGAACGCAGAAAGTTAACATGCAGGTACAGCAAGCAATTAGGAAGGCAAATGGTGTCTCAGCTTTTGTTACAAAAGTATTGGAATAAAGTAATAGAGTGAAGAAGCCTTATTATAATTATAAAGGGTACTGGTGAGGCCACACTTGGAATACTGTGTGCATTTTTGGTCTCCACACCTAAGAAAGGGCATAATTGCTCTAGCGGAAATGTAACAATGGTTCACTAGGCAGGTTCCTGGGATGAGGAGAGATTGAATAGACTAGCCCTATGTTCCCTGGAGTTTAGAAGAATGCGAGATGATCTCATTAAAACATATAAAATTCATAAAGGGCTTGACAAGGTAAATGCTGAGAAAATGTCTTCCACAGGTGCTGCAGATAAAATTGGTTGTCGGGGCTGTTACACAGTTGGCTCTCCCCTTGCGCTTCTGTCTTTTTTCCTGCCAACTGCTAAGTCTCCTCGACTCGCTACGCTTTAGCCCCACCTTGCTGGTTGCCCGCTAGCTCTGGCGATTGCTGGCAACTGATTCCCACGACTTGTGATCAATGTCACAGGACTTCATGTCGCGTTTGCAGACATCTTTGAAGCGGAGCCATGGACGGCCGATGGGTCTGGTACCAGTGACGAGCTCGCTGTACAATGTGTCCTTGGGGATCCTGCCATCTTCCATGTGGCTCACATGGCCAAGCCATCTCAGGCGCCGCTGGCTTAGTAGAGTGTATATGCTGGGGATGTTGGCCGCCTCGAGGACTTCTGTGTTCGAGATACGGTCCTGCCACCTGATGCCAAGGATTCACCGGAGGCAGCGAAGATGGAATGAATTGAGATGTTGCTCTTGGCTGGCGTACGTTGTCCAGGCCTCGCCGCCATAGAGCAAGGTACTGAGGACACAGGCTTGATACACTCGGACTTTTGTGTTCTGTGTCAGTGCGCCATTTTCCCACACTCTCTTGGCCAGTCTGGACATAGCAGAGTAAGCTTTTCCCATGCGCTTGTTTAATTCTGCATCGAGAAACAGGTTATTGGTGATAGTTGAGCCTAGGTAGGTGAACTCTTGAACCACTTCCAGAGTGTGGTCGCCGATATTGATAGATGGTGCATTTCTGACGTCCTGTCCCACGATCGTTTTCTTGAGGCTGATGGTTAGGCCAAATTCATTGCAGGCAGCCGCAAACCTGTCGATGAGTCCCTGCAGACACTCTTCAGTGTGAGATGTTAATGCAGCATCGTCAGCAAAGAGGAGTTCCCTGATGAGGACTTTCTGTACTTTGGTCTTCGCTTTTAGAGGGGCAAGGTTGAACAATCTGCCACCTGATCTTGTGTGGAGGAAAATTCCTCCTTCTGAGGACTTGAATGCATGTGAGAGCAGCAGGGAGAAGAAGATCCCAAACAGTGTAGGTGCGAGAACACATCCTTGTTTCATGTCACTCAGGATTGGAAAGGGGTCTGATGAGGTGCCGCTATGCTGAATTGTGCCTTTCATATGGTCATGGAATGAGGTGATGATACTTCGTAGCTTTGGTGGACATCCAATCTTTTCTAGTAGTCTGAAGAGACCACTTCTGCTGACAAGATCAAAGGCTTTGGTGAGATCAATGAAAGCAACGTAGAGGGGCATCTGTTGTTCACGGCATTTCTCCTGTAGCTGGCGAAGGGAGAACAGCATGTCAATGGTGGATCTCTCTGCTCGGAAGCCACACTGTGCCTCAGGATAGACACGCTCAGCCAGCTTCTGGAGCCTGTTTAAAGCGACACGAGCGAAGACTTTCCCCACTATGCTGAGCAGGGAGATTCCACGGTAGTTGTTGCAGTCACTGCGGTCACTCTTGTTCTTATAGAGGGTGATGATATTGGCATCGCGCATGCCCTGTGGTACTGTTCCCTCATCCCAGCACAGGCAAAGCAGTTTGTGCAGAGCTGAAAGTATAGCAGGCTTGGCACTCTTGATGATTTCAGGGGTAATGCCGTCCTTCCCAGGGGCTTTTCCGCTGGCTAGAGAACCAATGGCATCACTGAGTTCCGATTTTGTTGGCTGTACATCCAGCTCATCCATGGCTGGCAGAGACAGGGTTGCATTGAGGGCGGTCTCAGTGACAACATGTTCCCTGGAGTACAGTTCTAGGTAGCGCTCAACCCAGCGGTCCATTTGCTTGCGTTGGTCAGTGATTGTGTCCCCTGATTTAGATTTGAGGGGGGCAATCTTCTTGACGGTTGGCCCAAAAGCTCTCTTAATGCCATCATACATCCCTCTGATATTTCCTGTGTCAGAGGCTAGCTGAATATGACGGCATAGGTGTTGCCAGTAGTCATTTGCGCAGCGCCTGGCTGTTCTTTGTGCAGCACTTCTGGCTGCTTGAAGTGCTATGGATGTTACCTCGCTGAGGGCTCTCTTGTCGTTCAGCAGTGCAATGCGCTTAGTGGCTATGACAGGTTCCAGCTGTTCAATGTGAGATTGAAACCAGTCTGCATTCCGCTTCACACAATTGCCATAGGTGGTCATTGCTGAGTCATAGATGGCGTCACTGATGTGGACCCACTTGATCCCTGCATCCCCTGTGGGAGTGTTTTGGAGGGTTTTTTCAAGTGAATTTAGAAACTTGCTTAACAGCTGTGGATGAGAAATTCTGCGAGTGCTGATGCACGGGTGGCCCTTCAGCTTGGAGTGATGCAGCTTCTTTGGTTTGAGGCTAACCTTGCTGGACACCAGGAAGTGGTCGGTGCCGCAGTCCGCACTGTGGAATTTGCGTGTGATTTGAACACTGTTTAAGGAGGCTCACCTTGTAACGGTGAGGCCCAGCTGCTGCCAACAACGTGATCTTGGGTGCCTCCAAGAAACCTGGTGACGGGGTTTAGTGTGAAAGAAGGAGTTGGTGATGCAGAGGTTTTGACAGGTACACAACTCAAGCAGTCTCTGTCCATTCTCATTCATCCTTCCAATGCCATAGCGCCCAAGGCCAGTTATTACCGGATTTGGAGTAGTGCAAACAGTAAGGATGATACAAACCACCTGCAACAGGATATAGGCTAGCAAAATGGGAAGACAAGTGGCAGATGGAATTTAATACAGACAAGTGCGAAGTGATGCATTTTGGCAGAATGATTCAGGTGAGGCAATATATACATAATGGCACAGTTCTAAAGAGTGTGCAGGAGCAGAGGGACCTGGGGGTGCATGTGTATCAATCTTTGAAGGTGGCATGACACAGAAAGTGGTTAGCAAAGGATGTGGGATCTTGGGCTTCATTGAATAGTCATTGAGTACAAAAGCAGGGAAGCTGTACTGAACGTTAGTTTTGGGCAAGAGATGCAGGGGGAATGTGAAGAAGAACTTTTTTATGCAGCGAATGGAACTCACTGCTCATGGAGGCCTTGGAAGTGGAGACAATCAGTGATTTCAAAATGAAATTGGATGGACACTTGAAGGAAATAAACTTGCAGAGATACGGGGATCGAGCAGGGTGTGGGACTGACTGGATAGCTCCATGGAGAGCTGGCATGGACTCGATGGGCCGAATATCTGCCTCCTATGCCGTAACTGACAGTATGACATATTGGAATATACTCGACCATCTTTTGTGCATTTATTGCACATTATTGTATGTTTGTGAGGCATGTTGAGCTGCAATTGCAACAACATTACTTTCTCAAAGTTTGCAATTTGTAATATAGAATGAAGCTGATAGCATCTGGAGTGAAGGATTGTTTTTGTCTGGAAAGGAGCTTTTAGCACTTCTACATAAAACACATCTTGGTTTATTTTTTAGACACCAAAATATGTTTCAGCCTTTTGAAGCCCATATTTTGCTTTTGGGTTCAATGTTTGCAAATCTGGTTGCCTCACAGACTTAGTTTGTCGTATGCAGATGGTTGAGCTTGTTGAAAAAATATAGTTGAGTTCTTTGTGATTACTGTTTTCGGTTTATGTTGATGCTTTGTCATATTAATGAATAGAAACCTTTCATTCTGACTTCACCCGGATGTTCCACAGATTCATCATTTTCTGCAGTTACTGAAACAGTTTGGGTGAAAATATTGCAACTTACAGTGATTACCATCTACAGTTTGATGCTTTGTCATAAGAATGAAGACGCACATTTAATTCTCATTTGCTAGTCTCCACTTGCTAGTCTGTTAGGTTTGTGTTTCAAATTGGTGTTCAGTGCTCAGGTTGGAGTTACTTCTTGGAGAGCTCATTATGGAGCCACAACGTTTATTCATAACAATGGAGAGAATCCTTCAGTAGGTAATGGAGAGTTGCTAAAATTTTGACTTGGACCAAATACACAGCAATACCTTCACACAGGAAGGAAGCTAAGTACAACAAAAATAACAAAAGAAATATCAAAAAACTGCAGCTGCAGGAAGTCTGAAATGAGAGCAATAAATACTGAGAAGATTCAGCAGGTCAGGCAGCATCTTTGAGAATAATTTGACTGTGGACCATTCGTCAAAGCATGATGAAAGAGTCACACCTGAAATGTTACATTTACCTGTTATCTGACTGGATGCTGTCTGGCCTGCTGAGAATTTTCTATATTTCTTTAAAAATATTACATTGTTCTGTTCACCAAGGAAAGAGATGAATAGAAATAGAAGAAACATTTGTCATTTTGATGTTTTGTAGAACATTGTCCCACAAATATTTTGGCAGATAATTGGAATGGAGATAATGGAGGTTTTACTGTTGACAATATTACTTGCTGGGCTACTTCAGAGAGCAGTTAGTAGTCAACTGTGCTGGCGCAGGACTGGATTAACACATAGGCCAGACCTGATATGGACAGTTGTTTCTGTCCCTAAAGGTCATTGGAGAGCCAGTTGGGCTTTTACGACATGATCAGTTTTTATGGATCCCAGCTCTTTTTATTTTCAGGTGATAAAAAAAAACTGCCGTGGTAGGATTTGTACTCTCATTCGCTAGATTATTAGTCCAGCAGGTACAATATTTCATTTTGTTATTTCATTCCCCTGGTCACTAAGGTGCACATCAATATGTTGATATGTGATGAAAGAAAAACAAAGACAGATGCAAGGATCATGCATGATTTTTCTCTTCTGGAAAGTTTCCTCTTCCAACACTCCTGTGGCAGTTGCACCCCCCCCCACCATTCCCCCCATCATGTTTGAATGTTCAATTTTTCCTTCTCTCACAAGTGACCGTTGCTTTGTGTGGGAGTATTGGCAGGGTATTTGACTGCAGGGGATGTAATAGCTGTACCGGAACCTGTCCTCACCGGAACCTGTCCTCACCTGCACCCACACGAATGTACTTCCAGTGGACATTGCTGTATAGCATTCAGAAGTGATAAGCCAAGCTGATTTTTCACTTCTAACTGCCCACCCCACAACTAATGGCAGAGCCCAATTATAACAGCCCCATTGATCAACCATTGCTGCAAGGGACAAGAGTCCAACACAAAGTATTCATAGTATGTAAGGCTTGTCTACACAGTGGCTAAATTTTCTGTGTCAGTTAGTTCAGTTAGCTGACTATGAGCATTATTATAGGACTGCAAATTCATTTTGTTCTGTCGGATAGTGTTTTGACGATTGACAAATGCCAGTTTTTCCTGTTTCCTAAATTACTTCCACCTTGCACATTAAGGTTATTGGCTCTTGCCTAATGTTCCATTTGGTATAAGAGGGGCTATAAACTGCCAAAATTTGGACTAACACAATCACAAATATATATTTCATTTCCCCATGGAGCTTATATTGCAATAATGATTTGTCTTGTAAAGTTTTCTTTTCGAAATGCTGGGGAATTTTTCAAACTCTTGAGGTCCCCTTTATAAAAATGCATTAACTCAACCAACAATTAATGAAAAGCAGAAGACTGTGCTGCATTTGCCTCCATGTGCCAGCATCTGGATACACTATTTGTCCCTATTTAATGGAATCTAAACAGCTTTACAAGAACCAGCAGGATGCAATGTCACATTTTGAGAAATTAATGACTGGTAGACAATTAGAAGACTTTGATCTTAATCCAATCATTGATTTCTGGAAATGGTGATTAATTCTTTTCCTCTATAGCTTCTGCAGTCCTGTAACCGACGTGATGGTCTACTACTCATTAATATGGGGAAAAATACTCTGCTTTCCATCAGGAGTATTTTCTCCAGCCTCCTGTTCCTTTTTTTCTCCTCTTCTGAAGGTTTAGTTCAGTTTAGAGATACAGCACTGAAACAGGCCCTTCGGCCCACCAAGTCTGTGCCGACTATCAACCACCCATTTATACTAATCCTACACTAATTCCATATTCCTACCACATCCCCACCTGTCCCGATATTTCCCGACCACCTACCAATACTAGGGTCAATTGCTAATGGCCAATTTACCTATCAACCTGCAAGTCTTTGGCATATGGGAGGAAACCGGAGCACCCGGAGGAAACCCACACAGACACAGGGAGAACTTGCAAACTCCACACAGGCAGTACCCGGAATTGAACCCGGGTCGCTGGAGCGAGGCTGCGGTGCTAACCACTGCGCCACTGTGCTGCCCCCCGCGCCAGTGGGGACTGGTGCTGGAGGTACAGTTCCTCGTATTGTCAACCCTCTGGTAGCTTACTTAAACAGTTAGTATTTATTCTGAGAGTCTGGACAATGCGTATTAGTGGATTATTTGATTGTGGAAATCATTGCAGCGAAGCCAAATTCTGCCCTTGCTTAATATATGTGCACAGACACTCTGCAACTTTCCACCAGGGCTTATTGGATAGAAACCAAGAAGCCAGGCCAATTCCCTCCAACCTTAATCACAGCACGCTGAGCCAAATTGTGTAACCCCTTAGCTGCACCAGCTGAGTTTGGTTAACTCAGTACAGATCAGTGATTGAACCTCAGGCTTGCTTGTTTGTATGTCTCAGTGGTGGATTTACTCACTGAGCCATGAGAAGCTCTGTCTTCCGTAGTTCATACTAGTATTTGTACTAAAGATATGCTTTCTAATTATGGATTATGAAAGCCAAGCAAGGTAAAGGCCCTGAGTTTGTCACATAATGTGGAATATATGAAATGCATCATTGTACAAGTATCAGGATATATTATATTTGAATGATGTGAAACCTATTGCCTTACTACAACACCGACTTTTTATCAGTAATTTACTCACAATTGGTTTTTCTCTCTTTCTGCAAAGGCAGTAATAATTTTTCTGTGGATGTTTGCCCGTTTGGTCCAATTTAAGTCCTCTGCCAGCTTTACAAATCTAACCTTCTTGAATTTGAATCTAGCATTGCATTTTCAGCAAATTTGGATTGGCTGACCAACTTGAGTCTCACAATATTGCTGTTGGTTATTACCTAGATGTTCCCCATTTGAAGGTCTTAGAACTGCATCAGGGTCACTGAGAACAAAATCCAGTACCTGATTACTTTCATTTACTCACTAAGATGTTGTGTTACGAAACAATCATTATATCTAAAGATGTTTCAACTGTCTTGTTTTTAGTACTAGATGAATCATCAAAGGTGCACACCCAAAATGTTAACTCTGTCCAAAAATGCTCCGTGATCCACTAAGTTTTCCAGCATCTATGGTTTTTACTTGTTTCACATATAGAATCAGATGTTGGGTTGGCATCTTTGAGCTGCTTCTTGATTTACTTTTGTGAATTAAGGAGAGCATTAGAAGAATGTTACTCTTCCTTTTTCTCATGATTATTCATTTACTGATGGATTAACAATGCGGACACTGTCACTGTAACCTGAGTTCTTATACTCTCCATAGAGGGTATAAAATGCATCCTCCCTCTGATGAGCATTGCAAATTTCCAGTAGGGCTGCTTATTGGCTGCACAAGACAAGTTGGCAGTGCTGGATCTCCTCTAAGATCTTTGTGCATGGTTCTTGCAGCTTATTTGGTAAATGAGGTGAGAGTTACTGCCCTTGACGTCAAGGCAGTATTTAACCGAGTATGGCATCAAGGAGCACTAGCAAAATTGAAGTCAGTGGGAATTAGGAAAAACTTTCCACTGGTTGGAGTCATACCTAGCACAATGGAAGATGGTTGTGGTTGTTGGACGTCAATCATCTTAGTCCCAGGACATCACTGCAGGAGTTGCTCAGGGTAGGTCCTAGGCCCAACCATCTTCAGCTACTTCATCAATTACCTTTCCTCCTCATGAGGTCAGAAGTGGGGATTTTTTTTATGATGGCACAATGTTGAGTACCATTTGAGACTCCTCAGACACTGAAGCAGTAGTCTGTACCTGAATACAGCAAGACCTGGACAACATCCAGGCTTGGGCTGATAAGCGGCAAGTAATACCCCTGCCACACAAGTGCGAGGCAATGACCATCTCCAACAAGAGAGAATCTAACCATCTCCTCTTGACATTCAACAGCATTACCATTGTTGAATCCCCCACCTTCAACATCCTGGGGTCTTGCTTGACCAGAAACTTAGCTGGATCAGCCATATATATGTATGGTGGCTACAAGAGCAAGTCAGAGGCTGAGAATTCTGTGGCAAGTAACTCACCTCTGAGCTCCCCAAAACCTGTCCACCATCTTCATTGCGTAAGTAAGGAGTGTGATGCAATACTCTCTACTTGCCTGGATGATTGCAGGTCCAACAACACCTAGAAGCTTGACATGATCCAGGATATAGCTGCCCGCGTGATTGGCACCCCATCCACTGCTTTAAACATTCACTCTGCACCAGCAGTGCAGAGTGGCAGCAATGTGTACCACCTACAAGATGCACTGCAGCAGCTCGCTATGCCTCCTTCGACAACACCTTCCAAACCTCGTGACTTCTACCACCGATAAGGACAAGGGCAGCAGATGCATGGGAGCACCACCCTCTGCAAGTTCCTCTCCAAGCCACACACCATCCTGAATTGGAACTATATTGCCATTCCTTCACTGTTGCTGGGTGAGAAACTTGGAACTCCCTCCCTAAAACTCCATGTGCCTACAACATATGGACTGAAGCGGTTCAAGAAGGCGGCTTACCATCACCTTCTCGAGGGCATTTAGCAATCAGTAACAAATGCTGTCCTTGCCACTGATGCTCATATCCAAAGAAAGAATAATTTTTAAAGAAGTGCACTGCCAAATATGGAACTGAGCCCACAGACCATGAATGTCTTGACTTTGTTCCCTGGTATGACGGGTGTAACACATCATCTCAAAATCCCTATGCTCGGAAAGGGAAAATCAGGTAGATCCTGCTTACTAACCAGTGACTTTTTTTGGAATGTGTGCATGTACAGATATGTGGTGGAAACTGATGCCCCTCCATGATAATGAATGCAATATCTCTGTATAGGCAGCAAGGATGGCCCCTTGAATTGAAGTTGCTCAAGTTACCGGCCTCCGTGAAGCCATAGCCCAGTCAACAGCACCTCCAGGGAAAAGAGCAAATATTTTTTTGAGAGAATGGGGAGTGGAATTAAGTTTAAAAATGCAAATAGTATGTTAGAAAAAATGGATTTGTGACACTGAATATACTTTTTTGTTTCATACTTTGTCCTTGTACCCCATGGAATACCCATGGCTATCTCTTTAAAATGAAGTTGCATCATTGACTCGTGGAATAATTTGAAATAAACCCCGCTTTTGTCATGGAAGTGAAAACATTTCTTCTGTGTTACACCAACGGTATCATTTATAAGGAGGTTGATCTGTACTTTCAAAAGCAAGATGAATTTTCATTAAACATTACCATATTTGTATCTTATGCTATTCATTGTGGTCCTATGCTGATTGTTGGTTACATTTTTGAAATATAAACAGATCACATAATCAGAGTAAGACATGTTGAACACACAAGATTAAGATGCAGGGCACTGTTCAAGAGCCCTTTCGAGTGTTAGGCAAATTCCAATGTGAGTGACAGCTGGAACAGTGAGTGCCAGTGATAGAACAAGCGTGGAGGATTCATTTATGGCACAGAAAGAGGCCATTCAGCCCAACAATCCATGCTGGCTCTCCATGGAGCTATCTCGTCAGTCCCACTCCCCTGCTCGATCCCCTTAACCCAGCAAGTTGAGATCCTTCAAGGGTCCATCCAATTTCCTTTTAAAATCATTGATTGTTTCTGCTTCCACCACCCATGTGGGCAACAAGTTCCAGGTCATTACAACCCCCTGCACAAAAAAGTTCTTCCTCATATGCCCCCTGCATCTCTTGGCCAAAAGCTTTAATCTGTGTCTGCTGGTCCTTGTACCATTAGATAATGGGAACAGTTTTTCCTTGTCTAACTTATCTAAGCCTGTCGTAACCTTGTATACCTCCATCAGATCTCCCCTCGAGCATTTGCTTTTATTTTACTCCTCTCCATCTCCTTTGTTCGAAGGGAACAGCCCCAGTTTTTCCAACCTAACCTTGTAACTAAAATCCTCCTTCCCTGGAACCATTCTGGGACATCTCCTCTGCACCTTCTCAAGGACCTTCACATCCTTCCAAAGGTGTGGTGACCAGAACTCGATGCAGTATCCCAGTTGGGGCCTAACCAAAGCTTTATGTAGTTTCAGCAGAACATCCCTGCTTTTGTCTGTTGTATGTTATGAAAGGTCTGGGTAATTGCTGAATTTGGGAAAACTTGTAAATTATTAATAACTTCTTCAACAGTTGTTTCAGATTTTTGGGTTTCAGTTGGGTTTTAATGTACGTTGAAACTCAATAGCCGGTTTCTTTGTGCTTCTTAAAGTTGTTTTCTTAGTTTTTTTCACATGGTTTGATTCCAGAAATGTGTTGCTCTTAGCTTTGCAGCATTGGAGAAAAGTTCTGTCTCTGCTAAGATCAGTGAAAACAACAATGAAGTGTCAGCTCTGAACAGCTGGTCTGGATTGGAGAATTGTAGGAAGCCATTTGGCTGCATTTGAAAATTACAATGTGTGACTGTGGGAAGATGTCAGAGATCATAGTGGGGGTTCTCGAAGGCAATCTGTTCACTAAAGGAGAGAGTAAAAGTTCATTTAAAAAAAAAACACAATGTCAGTTGTTTTGCTTTGTGCAGCTATTAACTTACTGTTGGTCTGGAGCTGCTGATTCTTGCCAAGTACGGGTGCGTTCAGGTAAAGGGAAATTGATACGTGATCATTTTTTGTCTCCCAAGCACCAGTTCTTACTGGAGTTCTGGGATCAGTAGCTTGGCCAACGGATCAGATCTAAGCTCTGCAGTCCTGCCACATCCAGTCATGAATGGTGGTGGACAATTAAACAACTGACAGGAGGAGGCAGCTCCACAAATATCCCCATCCTCAATGGGGGAGCCCAGCACATCAGTGCAAAAGATGAGGCTGAAGTATTTGCAACAATCTTCAGCCAGAAGTGTGAAGTTGATCCATTTCGGCCTCCTTCTGAAGTCCCCAGCATCACAGATGCCAGTCTTCAGCCAATTGGATTCACTCCACGTGATATCAGGAAATGACTGAAGGCACTGGATACTGCAAAGGCTATGGGCCCTGACAACATTGCGGCAACAGTTATGAAGACCTGTGCTTCAGAACTTGCTGCGCCCCTAGCCAAGCGGTTCCAGTACAGCTACAACACTGGCATCTACCCGACAATGTGGAAAATTGCCCAGGTATGTCCTGTACACAAAAAACAGGACACGTTTAACCTGGCTAATTATCGCCCCATCAGTCTACTCTCTATCATTAGTGGCGCTGTGTTTAGCACCGCAGCCTCACAGCTCCAATGACTCAGGTTCGATTCTGGGTACTGCCTGTGCGGAGCTTGCAAGTTCTCCCTGTGACCGCGTGGGTTTTCGCCGGGTGCTCCGGTTTCCTCCCACAGCCAAAGACTTGCAGATTGATAGGTAAATTGGCCATTATAAATTGCCCCTAGTATAGGTAGGTGGTAGGGAAATTGAGGGAAGGTGTGGATGTGGTACGAATATGGGATTAATGTAGGATTAGAATAAATGGATGGTTGATGGTCAGCACAGACTCGGTGGGCCGAAGGGCCTGTTTCAGTGCTGTATCTCTAAATAAATAAAATAAATAAAGTGATGGAAGGTGTCGTCGACAGTGCAATCAAGCGACACTTGCTTAGCAGTAACCTGCTCAGATTGAGTTCCATCAGGGCCACTCAGCTCCAGACCTCAATACCGCCTTGGTTCAAACATGGACAAAAGAGCTGAACTCCAGAGGTGAGGTGAGAGTAATTGCCCTTGACATCAAGGCAACATTTGACCAAGTATGGCATCAAGGAGCTCTAGCAAAACTGGTGTCAATGGGAATCACGGGAAAAACTCTCCGCTGGTTGGAGTTGTACCTAGCGCAAAGGAAGATGATTGTGGTTGTTGGAGGTCAAGCATCTCAGCTCCAGGACATTACTGCAGGAGTTCCTCAGGGTAGTGTCCTCGATCCAACCATCTTCAGCTGCTTCATCGATGATCTTCCTTCAGTCATAAGGTCAGAAGTGGGTATGTTGTGCAATGAGCAGCAAATGTTCAGCACCATTCGCGATTCCTCAGATACTGAAGTAGTCTGTGTAGTAATGCAGCAAGACCTGGGCAATATCCAGGCTTGGGCTGATAAGTGGCAAGTGACATTCGTGCCACACAAGTGCCAGGCAGTGACCATCTGCAACAAGGTAAAATCTAACCATTTCCCCTTGACATTCAATGGCATTATGATCGCTGAATCCCTCACTGTCAACAGCCTGGGGGTTACCATTGACCAGATGCTGAACCGGAGTAGCCATATAGGGAAATGCACGACAGAAATGTGGAGGTTGTTTAGGGAGCACTTGCTGCGACTGCTGGATAGGTTTGTCCCGATGAGGCAGGGAAGGGATGGTAGGGTGAAGGAACCGTGGATGACGAGATGTGGAATAGCTAGTCAGGAGGAAGAAGGAAGCTTACTTAAGGTTGAGGAAGCAAGGATCAGACAGGGCTCTAGAGGGTTACAAGGTAGCCAGGAAGGAACTGAAGAATGGACTTAGGAGAGCTAGAAGGGGACATGAAAAAGTCTTGGCGGGAAGGATTAAGGAAAATCCCAAAGCGTTCTACACTTATGTGAGGAACAAGAGGATGGCCAGAGTGAGGGTAGGGCCAATCGGGGATTGTGGAGGAAACTTGTGCCTGGAGTCGGAGGAGGTAGGGGAGGTCCTAAATGAATACTTCGCTTCAGTATTCGCTAGTGAGAGAGACCTGGTCGTTTGTGAGGACAGCGTGGAACAGGCTGATATGCTCGAACAGGTTGAGGTAAAGATGGAGGATGTGCTGGAAATTTTGAATGACATGAGGACAGATAAGTCCCCGGGGCCAGACGGGATATACCCAAGGATATTACGGGAAGCGAGGGAAGAGATTGCTATGCCTTGGGCGATGATCTTTGCGTCTTCACTGTCCACTGGAGTAGTACCGGATGATTGGAGGGTGGCAAATATTGTTCCCTTGTTCAAGAAAGGGAATAGGGATAACCCTGGGAATTATAGACCAGTCAGTCTTACGTCGATGGTGGGCAAATTATTGGAGAGGATTCTGAGAGACAGAATTTATGATTATTTGGAAAAGCATGGTTTAATTAGAGATAGTCAGCATGGCTTTGTGAGGGGCAGGTCATGCCTCACAAGCCTTATTGAGTACTTTGAAGAAATGACAAAACACATTGATGAAGGAAGAGCAGTGGATGTGGTGTATATGGATTTTAGCAAGGCGCTTGATAAGGTTCCCCATGGTAGGCTCATTCAGAAAGTAAGGAGGCATGGGATACAGGGAAGGTTGGCTGTCTGGTTACAAAATTGGCTGGCCCATAGAAGTCGGAGGGTGGTAGGAGATGGAAAGTATTCAGCATGGAGCTCGGTGACCAGTGGTGTTCCACAAGGATCTGTTCCGGGACCTCTGCTCTTTGTGATTTTTATAAATGACTTGGATGAGGAAGTGGAAGGCTGGGTTAGCAAGTTTGCCGATGACACGAAGGTTGCTGGAGTTGTGGCTAGTGTGGAAGGCTGTTGTCAGTTGCAACGGGACATTGACAGGATGCAGAGCTGGGCTGAGAAGTGGCAGATGGAGTTCAACCTGGAAAAGTGTGAAGTGATTCATTTTGGAAGGTCGAATTTGAATGCGGAATACAGGCTTAAAGACAGGATTCTTGGTAGTGTGGAGGAACAGAGGGATCTTGGGGTCCATGTCCATAGATCGCTCAAAGTTGCCACCCAAGTTGATAGGGTTGTTAAGAAAGCGTATGGTGTGTTGGCTTTCATTAACAGGGGGATTGAGTTTAAGAGCCGCGAGGTTATGCTGCAGCTCTATAAGGCCCTGGTTCGACCACACTTGGAATATTGTGTTCAGTTCTGGTTGCCTCATTATAGGAAGGATGTGGAAGCTTTAGAGAGGGTGCAGAGGAGATTTACCAGGATGCTGCCTGGACTGGAGGGCATGTCCTACGAAGAAAGATTGAGGGAGCTCGGGCTTTTCTCATTGGAACGACGAAGGATGAGAGGTGACTTGATAGAGGGGTACAAGATGATGAGAGGCATAGATAGAGTGGATAGCCAGAGACTTTTTCCCAGGGTGGAAAGGGCTATCACCAGGGGGCATCATTTTAAGGTAATTACACAGAGTGGTGGGTGCGTGGAATGCACTGCCAGCGGTGGTAGTAGAAGCAGATACGTTAGGGACATTTAAGCGACTCTTGGATAGGTACATGGATGATAGTAGAATGAAGGGTAGGTAGTTAGTTTGATCTTAGAGTAGGTTAAAGGCTCGGCACAACATCGTGGGCCAAAGGGCCTGTACTGTGCTGTACTGTTCTATGTTCTATATAAATACCGTGGCTACAAGAGGCTAGAAATCCTGCAGTGAGTAACTCACCTCCTGACTCCCCAAAGCCTGTCCACCATCTACTGGGCACAAATCAGGAGTATGGTGGCATACTGTCCACTTGCCTGGATGGGTGTACCTCCAACAACACTCAATAAGTTCGACACCCAGTCGCTTGATTGGCACCCCATCCACAAACATTCACTCCCTGCACCACCGGCGCACAGTGGCAGCAATGTGTACCATCCACAAAATGCACTGCAGCAATGCACCAAGGCTCCTTTTTCAACATTTTTCAAATCCGCGACCTCTGCCACCTAAAAGGACAAAAGCAGCAGATGCATGGGAACACCACCACCTGCAAGTTCCCCTCCAAGTCGCACACCATCCTGACTTAGAACTATGTTGCCGTTCCTTCACTGTCGCTGGGCCAAAATCCTGGAACTCCCTTCCTACAGCACTGTGGGTGTACCTACCCCAAATGGGCTGCAGCGGTTCAAGAATGCGGCTCACCACCGCCTTCTCATGGGCAATAAATGCTGGCCCAGCCAGCAATGCCCACTTCTCAGGAACAAAAAAAAAAGTTCGAATTACAACCCCTTCAAGTTCCATTTGCCTGGCCAATCATCAGTAGTGCACTGCAGTAACCTGGGCATACCTCTCTTTATATGGCATCCGTTTACCAAATCTGTTAGAAAGTTAAATGATTTGGACATTGCTTAACATCACCAGGTGCATTATCTTACAGCCATCTTGACAACCAAGATATACCAACTACTTATTCCTTCCTCCTCCCCACAAACCCTGCAAGGAGAAGGGTCACTAGTTGGTTACTAGACAAATGCCAAGTGTATAGCTAAGCCCTTGCTAGGTGGACTGCAGGTATCGGGTGTTTCTTACAGAAGATGTAAACTGACATCATACCCTACATTCCACAGTGTGTTGCTATGTCAGTGCAAAATGCAGTGTGTAAGGAATTTCAAAGAGCAGGTTTAAAAAAAAGGCAAAATTACCCACAAATTTACATATGCATTAAATTGGCCATATAGGTTGCATACGCTCCATTTGGTCATATCATTTTGTTCCCTGGAGCTGCACACTTCTGTTATTGGAGCTTCATAAGCTACAGATGCCCCATAGCTACACTGACAGCATCACATATGCAATTAAGGAATTTCACTTTGTCCATGGGCAAAGCTGCAGAAGATGTATTAATTAATATTGAAATAGCAAAACAAATGCCAAACAGTTTGTTCTTCAGATGTTTTCCCAGAACATCCCAATATTGCTTTAACGATTAAAAGTATTTGATGGTCAGGTGACTTGCTGATGCACAATTTTGCTGTTCTGATGCACATAGTGTTACTCTTCTAACCCAGTGCTACCAGAAAGATTGAGAAGGCAAGAAGAATGCTGCATGTCGACTTGATACTTATGAGGAGAAAAGGAAATCCAGGGATAGAATGGAGGAGGACAGTAAACTTAAAGTGGCACTGAACAGGTTGGCATGGAAACACGCGATTGGCACTGAGCAGATGGGGGTGTAGGAGCCATTTGAATAATGCTGATTAAGGGGAGCTCAGTGTGCCAGTGTGAACTGTTGGAGAGGTGCTAAGAGGGGAGAATTGCAGACTGAGCTGGTCGGGTTGGAGGAGGAGACTGCCTCGAATGACTCGGTTAGTTGGAATGGAAAAAGTTACTTAATAGTTTCAGGGGCTATACTTAAAATCAATCATGATGTACTATTTTGATAGAAAAATGCTAAGCTTCTCAGGGGAAGAAAAGAGTTCCCAATGCCAAAAAGAGTGTAATTTTCAATAAGTTCGAACAAATCCTCCTTCCCTTTAGATATAAAAATGTTCGAAAGTGCAGCACAGACTGCGTAAGAAAGTAAATCTTGTTCCTTGAACACATGTAGTCCCTTCAGACCTTTGTGCTTGCAGTTTATTTCCTTCCCTACAAATGAAAAAATGTTAGGCATGTCTGCAACTTCTTGCAATCCTGTGTCCCAAAGCATTTTTAGTAGAATTTGCTGTCATATGTCTCATTGTTTTCAAGCCATTTTCTGAGTTCATGGCATTTTGTAGCAGAATTAAGCCATTTTGAAATCGTTCGGATGCCTTTTGCTGGTTTTCTAGTTGGGCAGCTGTGTCATCGGACAAATTACTCTGCCCTGGATTTCCTGGTCATTGATTAAAGAGCAGAATTCTCAGCAGCTTGACAGCAGGTTACTTGGCCGACTTTTCAACCAGGAACATTTTTTTAAAAATGAAAACAGTGGAAAAGAAATTATCATTTGGTGGCTTTCTAACAATGACCCCTGTCAATAAATTATTGCAAGTGAGGCGGGAGGGGAATATCATGACCTTTATATAAGGTATCTTTTTGTTTATAATCTTTATTAGTGATGATTTTTTATTTTAAATGAGTGCCTGAGTTCACCGTGCCAGCTATTTTATTACTGCAGAAAAAATAGGGCACCTACAAACATCCTCTGGATGATCTAAATTATTAAAGCATAGTTTTGCTGATGTTCTATTCTTTGTGTTTCATGTGGTGCAAGATAGTACTGTGGACCAGCAGGAGGTACATTTAGTTCTGTCAGGTGATGGGTAACTAAGCCTCAAAAGGGTAGCCTTGAAGAAGCTAAAAGCCAGTAGTGTTGTGTAGGTGGTGAATGTCCTTTGACTGTGCTAGAGTGCAGGCAGGGGCCTCTAATGAGTTTTTAAAGTTTGATCAAATGTCTGTCTGTCAAATAGTCATGTGTCCTCATCCCCCACCTCCATTTTTTTTTACAAAAAAGGGGTATCTGGAATAAACAAAAGTGATCACCAGCTTGCTTCTGTTGCAATTTTTATGGTGCGTCTGTTCACATGTATAAAGGTATAAACACGACCTAAATAAATGAATCAGTCGATTCAGCAGGATATAGCTTAGATTGGTTGCTGTCGTCTTTAGTCGTGACTTATTATTCAAATTTAAATCTGTGGCATTTTCCCCTATGTACATAATTAATGGCAAAGAGAAAACAGAAGTAGCTACGTCCGTGAGAAGATCCTTATTACCAGTCTTTTAATTATTGTCATTATGAATAATTTGGAAATACCTACAGTGCTCTATTGAAGCAATGAAAATAACAGACTGAGTGCTGATTATGACAGATCGATTTTGAATGCTTGGAGAAAAGTAGATAAAGTTGCAATTTCCATCCACTTAGAACATTCTTTGCATTGAGATATCTCCCCCTTTAATTCATCCTGTTCGTGATTAAAGACGTAGGGGTGAAGATTTCAGTTTGACTTCTCTGGTGATATACTGTGCATTTGGAAGAAAATGGGCTTATCAGTGATAGGCAACATGGTTTTTTGCAGGGAAGGTCATGTCTTACCAACTTAATAGAATTCTTTGAGGAAGTGACAAAGTTGATTGATGAGGGAAGGGCTGTAGATGTCATATACATGGACTTCAGTAAGGCGTTTGATAAGGTTCCCCATGGTAGGTTGATGGAGAAAGTGAAGTCGCATGGGGTCCAGGGTGTACTAGCTAGATGGATAAAGAACTGGCTGGGCAACAGGAGACAGAGAGTAGCAGTGGAAGGGAGTTTCTCAAAATGGAGACGTGTGACCAGTGGTGTTCCACAGGGATCCGTGCTGGGACCACTGTTGTTTGTGATATACATAAATGATTTGGAGGAAAGTATAGGTGGTCTGATTAGCAAGTTTGCAGACCACACTAAGATTGGTGGAGTAGCGGATAGTGAAGGGGACTGTCAGAGAATACAGCAGAATATAGATAGATTGGAGAGTTGGGCAGAGAAATGGCAGATGGAGTTCAATCAGGGCAAATACGAGGTGATGCATTTTGGAAGATCCAATTCAAGAGTGAACTATACAGTAAATGGAAAAGTCCTGGGGAAAATTGATGTACAGAGAGATTTGGGTGTTCAGGTCCATTGTTCCCTGAGGGTGGCAACGCAGGTTAATAGAGTGGTCAAGAAGGCATATGGCATGCTTTCCTTCATCGGACGGGGTACTGAGTACTAGAGTTGGCAGGTCATGTTACAGTTGTATAAGACTTTGGTTCGGCCACATTTGGAATACTGCGTGCAGTTCTGGTCGCCACATTACCAAAAGGATGTAGATGCTTTGGAGAGGGTGCAGAGGAGGTTCACCAGGATGTTGCCTGGTATGGAGGGCGCTAGCTATGAAGAGAGGTTGAGCAGATTAGGATTATTTTCATTAGAAAGACGGAGGTTGAGGGGGGACCTGATTGAGGTGTACAAAATCATGAGAGGTATAGACAGGTTGGATAGCAAGAAGCTTTTGCCCAGAGTGGGGGATTCAATTACTAGGGGTCACGAGTTCAAAGTGAGAGGGGAAAAGTTTAGGGGGGATATGCGTGGAAAGTTCTTTACGCAGAGGGTGGTGGGTGCCTGGAACGTGTTGCCAGCGGAGGTGGTAGACGTGGGCACGATAGCGTCTTTTAAGATGTATCTAGACAGATACATGAATGGGCAGGAAGCAAAGAGATACAGACCCTTAGAAAATAGGCGACAGGTTCAGATAGAGGATCTGGATCGGCGCAGGCTTGGAGGGCCGAAGAGCCTGTTCCTGTGCTGTAATTTTCTTTGTTCTTTGTATTAATCTCACTCCAGGACAAGGTGCATTTTTGTCAGTGCCTGTCTGGGCTTATTGTTGGCTCCAACTAGTACTGATTTTAAAAAATGCATCCAACAATATTGCACATCAGTATCCAGTTGCTGTTCCCAATTTACTGTATCCTAGAACATGCAATGATGATGGTAGGGAAGTCCAGTGTAATTCTTGTACCGATGCAATACCTTCGATCAGTCCATCTGTATTTTTTTTAAGTTTTTCTGGGATGTGGTCATCACTGGCAATGCCAGCTTTTGCTGCCCATCCCTAATTGCTCTTGAACTGAATGGTTTGCTAGGCCATTTCAGAGGGCAGTTAAGAGCCAACCACATTGCTGTGGGTCTGGAGTCACATGAAGGCCAGATAAGGTAAGGACGGCAGATCTCCTTCCTTAAGGGGCAACAGTGAACCAGATGGGTTTTTACTACAATTGATAGTTTCATGGCACCATTACTGAGACTAGCTTTCAATCCAGATTTTCTAATTGATTAATTGGATTTAAATTCCACCAGTTGCCATGGTGGGTTTTGAACCCATGCCCCCAGAGCATTAGCCTGGTCCTCTGAATTACTAGTTCAGTGACATTACCGCTATGCCATTGTCTCCTTTGGTTTCCTTTGCATTTTAGGACCCCAAAGTCAAATTTGTATTTAGAACAGGATGATATGGCTCATTCATCATTCTGGGAGCAAGCTCTAATTGTGATGCACCAATAGTTTCCTTTCGGATTCTGATAATCCAGTTTTTTGTTCTTGGCAAAATGGAAACCGAATAGAAGAAAAAGACCTGTTGTATGGCCTTGATTTAAACATGACGGCAGATTTATCAGGCACTTTCAGCTTTCCAATATATTGACGGGATCTGATATTTGGTAAAGTGTTAGAAGGCAGTAATTTAATTGGACTGTTCTAATGTCCTCAGCTATGAAAGTAATGGCATAGGTAAAAAGAATGAATGGTTTTTTGGAAAATCTTTTTAACTATTGGTAGTGTTATGTAGGCCCCCACCTGCCAAGCATGAGGCATATTAATTTCGCCACATGGACATTCAATTTCAAATTGTTGCTGGGAAGAAAGAGAAGGCCTGATACAAGGGGTTGTCAAGGCCCTGGCTGGAAAGACAGTTTTGCATATTAACAAACAGTATTTGTAGACAAAGGACCATTCCCTGACACACACAATACACAAAGCCAGAAGTGGTTATACCAGTCACGTGACTACCCTGCTGGCCAACCTGGAGAGTTTTAAATTGTAGAGACAGTGTTTGAATTGGCAGAAAACTATTTGCTCCTGGACTGAGGCAGACCTGTCTGCTCCCACCTCTTTCTCACTGAACTCCAAAACCCACTGAAGACACGGGAACCCTAAGAGAGCGAAAAGTCTCCTACAGTGAAAAAAGTTTAAGAAGAATATTGGGCCCCAATGAAAAGCAAGAACATACCTTCAATCAAGGACTCTCCAGCAAGCTCGAAGCACAGCAACATAAAACCCTCCTCAGAGATTGCCTCAAACCTTTCCACTTTATTTTTCTTTAGCTCTTTCTGTCCCTATCTGCATGTGTATGCATGCTAGCGTGGGCACATCGTATATCCGTAGGCGTCAACCAAATTAGAGTTTAAGTTTAATAAAATTTCACCTTTCCTCTTTAAACCTAAGAAAGCCTTGTTTCTTTACCTTACAAGGGGAAAGCAACGAATAAGGATTCACCAAGGGGGAGCTAAAAACACAGTGTGTTTAAAAAATAAAACCCTGTTACAGTAAGACCAGGTGAAGGCTGAAAGGGAACCCGAGACCTCTTTCTCACCTGTTCGTAACAGTAGGTATGGTGTGTGGGATGCAATGTCGTTGAATGGCTGATCAAAAATGGTGACATAGGAGTGGGATCACAGAGATTTTTAGTAAGGCACAGTAAAACATTCTAAACTGATAAATGGTTTCCATGCCAGATGACTGTTAATAAGCAAAAACCTCAGATGGGAAAGAAAAGGAACAAACAAACCCGATTGCCCAGATGGGTTTGGTGTGTGGCGGAACTACATTGTATCATATTTGGATGTGCTGATAAATTGAATCTTTTGAGGCTATTTCAGGCACACTATTTACTCTGATTTTGAAGTTGAGATGCTTGTTATCTTCAGTTTTCAGGTGTGTAGGAGCTCTGTCATTCCTTGTGTGATCTGAGAAAGATCTAATTGAAAGGTAACTCACTTCCCAAACTGTGTGAAGGCACTATCTCCTCATTTGTACTGCCGTGCTCATCATTCTTCTTTGGTTCATGAATACAAACAATTTTACCCACCAACTGTGTGCAATTAGATCTAATTAAAACCTCATATCTGCTAATTATTAGCCAGGTGGGCTTTGTCCACATTCGACATATTACTCAATAATTAAGTGGTTGCTTTTGAAAATTTCTACAGTTTGAAAACCAACCTTGTGAAGGGTCATTTATTTTGTTGCCTCCCAGTAACAGCATGAAGTTCCTCTGTACAGTGTTTAATGTTGCTCAGTCTTCAATGTTTATATTTTTTGTATAGAAATGTTTTAGTTTTAGTTGTAAATTCACATCTAGATTTCTTTAAGTGGAAGGTGAGGTGATTTATCAAACAGCTGATCTCCCACAGCGCTGTTTCCAGTTTGGGCTCTTCTGTTTGTTTCTGGTGGGTGGTGTTCAGCACACTGTCATTGGATGTGCAATATTTGTACTTTCCCAGCTTGCTCTGTTTCTTTCTGAGGTCATTCATATTCTCTTGCCACTCCCCTTTCCTTTTTCTTGCACTCAGTCTTTCTTTCTCCCTCTTTCTCATTTTAGCTCATAACTTGTCCTCCCAGCACCACAGCTGTTTTAAGAGTCAATGGCAGAAATCCAGCTGGCTGGTTTCTGTATGCATTTGAATGGTGGGTGGCCTCAGAACATTGGGAGGCAGCTGGTTTGCATATGTTCAGAATACAAAGGCATTGGAACTTGTTACTTGCCTTGCCTCCTAACTCCAATGAAGGGCCTTAATTGGCACTGATGCCAGTGATTTTATAATAGAAACACTGACAGACTTGCATTCATATAGCATTTTTCACGACCTCGGCCAACTAAGTACTTTTTAAATGTAGTCACGGATATAGGAAATGCAGCAGCCAATTTGTGCACAGCAAACTCTGAAAAACAGCAATGTGATAACGATCAGATAATCTGTCTTGGTGATGTTGATTGAGGGATGAATATTGACCAGGACACCTAGGATAACTTTCCTGCTCTTCGAAATAATGCAATGGGATCTTTTACGTCCAGCTTAGAGAGCAGACAGGGCCTCGGTTTAACATCTGATCCGAAAGACTGTACCTCCAACACTGCAGTACTCCCTCAGTACTGCACTGGAGTGTTGGCCTAGATTTTTGACCTTGAGTCTCTGGAGCGGTGCTTTTTATTTTATTTGTTCATGGGATGTAGGCATCGCTGGCTAGGCCAATCCTTAATTGCCCTTGAGAAGGTGGTGGTGAGCCACGGCCTTGAACCGCTGTAGCAGTTACAACTGAGCGGCTTGCTTGGCCATTTCAGAGGGCAGTTAAGAGTCAACTGCGGGTCTGGAGTCACATGTGAGCCAGATCAGGTAAGGACGGCGGATTTCCTCCCCTAAAGGACATGAGTGAACCAGATGGGTTTTTACAACAATCGACAACAGTTTCATGGTCACCATAAGACCAGCTTTTAATTCCAGATTTATTAATTGAATTCAGATTTCACTATCTGCCGTGGTGGGATTTGAACCCAGAGTATTTGCCTGGGCCTCTGGCTTGCTACTCCAGTGACATTACCACTGTGCCACCACCTCCTCTGAACCCAGGGCCTTCTAACTAGAAGGTGAGAGCTTTACCAACTGAGGCAAAGCTGTCACTCAGCTCAAACAGGCATTTTTTGAGTACTTGTAAAGAAACTGGGTTGCTGAGGAATCTTTTTGATTGAATAGCACACTCAAAACAGGCTGAAAGAAATATTTTGTTGACTTGCACAGTGGCGCAGTGGTTAGCACCACAGCCTCACAGCTCCAGCGACCCGGGTTCAGTTCTGGGTACTGCCTGTGCGGAGTTTGCAAATTCTCCCTGTGTCTGCGTGGGTTTCCTCCAGGTGCTCCGGTTTCCTCCCACCTCCAAAGACTTGCAGGTTGATAGGTAAATTGGCCATTGTAAATTGCCCCGAGTGTAGGTAGGTGATAGGAGAATGGTGGGGATGTGGTAGAGAATATGGGATTAATGTAGGATTAGTATAAATGGGTGGTTGTTGGTCGGCACAGACTCGGTGGGCCAAAGGGCCTGTTTCAGTACTGAATCTCTAAATAAAAATAAATAAATAAACTTGGTCAGTCTCACAACTGCTGAGATTTGGTCCATTATGGTCTCAAGTCAATTCCGGAAAATAGAAGACCAAGACATTCTGAAAGGCAGAGAAAATAGGGGAAAAGGAAAAATGGTGCTTTTGAAACATTTTTAGAAATTATTTTAATAAGTAGAATTTACTATTGTAAGATCTGAACTCTATCCAAGTCACCTGAAATTCACTGGAGTATTTCACATTTTCCTGACAAAACTGACAAATATCATTCCAAGATGCTAAGTCTGATTTTTGGATTAGGCTTTACTGTTTATTAGCTATTGCAGTGAGGACATGTAAGTTTGAATGGGTTTTTAAAAAAAATTTGGTAATTTGAAAAACACTTGAAAATTCCATAGCTGTAATTTTCATTGATGCTGTTTATAACAGATGGTGCAGCAACTTACTCTCATAGTTAAATGGGATACAACTGATCACAGAAAATTCCTCCTTAATTGTTGCTAGCCATGCATAATGTAGTCGATTAAGCACAATCTTGACCCCCTTGGTTAATTGGCATACTTACATTTATTTTTTTCCCAATTTGCATTCATGCTTCAGTGTTTAAGTTTATGTCTTTTGTTCATTTTAATTTGCAAATCATGCATATTTTTAACATCAGTTAAAGAACAAATTTATATGGTGTGGATGATTGCTCACTACAGGATATTGTTGTGGCATTTTACTAAGGAGTGGAGTATAGAATTTGTACGACATGCGATGCCATGCGATCTCTCTTGTGACCATCCCCTGTCACCTGCACGCCAACTCCATCACCACATTCCATTCCTTTCCCTGTTGTATTTTCTCAGGACTCCCATTGGCACCTTTGCTAAGTTCAACCACATGCTATGCGAGTAATTGAAACTTTGATCCCATGTTCTACCACAGTGGCACAGTGACAATGTTACTGGATTAGCAATCCAGAAGTCCCGACTCTGCCATGGGGGCACAAGTTCAAATCCATTTAAGTTCAGTTAATTAATAAATCTGAAATTAAAAGCCAGTCTCCGTAATGGTGACCATGAAACTACTGGATTGTCATAAAAACCCATCTGGTTCACTAATGTCTATTAGGGAAGGAAATCTGCCATCCTTACCTGGTCTCATAGAGCCATTAATGGCATAGAAGGAGGCCATTCGGCCCATTGAGTTTATGCCAGCGTTCCCTGAAGCTATCCAGTCATTCCCACTCACCCGCTTGATCTCCATAGCCCTGTCCGTCGACTTCCTTCAAGTGGCCATCCAATTTATTCTTGAAGTCATTGATTGTCTCCACTTTCCACTACCCTTGTGGGCAGCGAGTTCCAGCTCATTACCACCCGCTGCGTAAAAAAAAGTTCTTTCTCACTTTCCCCCTGCATCTTTTGCCCAAAACCTTCAATCTGTGTCCCCTAGTCTGTGTACCATCAGTTAATGGGAACAGTTTTTCCTTGTCTAAGTTATCTAAGCCTGTCATAATCTTGTACACCTCTATAAAAACTCCCCTCAATCGCCTTTGTTCCAAGGAGAAAAAACCCACCTTTTCCAACCTAACCTCGTAACCAAAATTCCCATTTCTGGAACCATTTTAGTAAATCTCCTCTGCACCCTCACACCCTTCCTGAAGCGTGGTGACCAGAACGGGATGTAGTGCTCCAGTTGGGGCCTAACCAGAGCTTTATAAAGGTTCAGCATAACTTCCCTGCTTTTGCACTCAATGCCTCTATTTATGAAGACCAAGATCCCATATACTTTACTAACTACTCTCTCAAAATGTCCTGCCACCTTCAAAGATCGATGTACATGCACTCCCAGGTTCCTCTGTTCTTGCATACTCTTTAGAACTTGGCTGTTAAGTATTTATTGCCTCACCCTATTCCTTCTGCCAAAATGCATCATTTCGCAGTTGTCTGTATTAAATTCCATCTGCCATCTGTCTGCCCTTTCTGCTCGCTTATCAATGTCCTGTTGCAGGCGATTCATATCAGCCTCACTGTTTGCCACACATCCAAGTTGGGTGTCGTCGGCAAATTTTGAGATTCTACTCTGTATTCCAAGATTCAAGTCATTTATATATAGCAAAAAAAAGCAGTGGTCCCAAGCACTGACCCTTAGGGAACACCACTGTCTACCATCCTCCAGTCTGAAAAACAACCATTTACTATGACTTGCTGTTTTCTGTCCTTTAGCCAATTTTTTTTTTATCCAATTGGACACTGACCCTCCTGTTTCATAAGCCTCAATTTAGTTAACCAGCCTTTTATGTGGTACCTTATCAAACGCTTTCTTAAAATCCATATAAACAGCATTCATCATATGTGAGTTTAAATCTTTGAGAATTTAATTCACTTATTAAAAATGTCTGAAAATAAAAAGCTGGTAGTAGTAAAAGTGATCATGATTTTCATTCAAAAAAACTAGCTTTTTTATTATTTGTTCTTGGGATGTGGGCATCGCTGGCAAGGCCAGCATTTATTTCCCCATCCCTAATTACCCTTGAGATGGTGATGGTGAGCTGCTTTCTTGCATCTCTGCAGTCTGTGTGGTGCAGGTATACCCACAGTGCTATTTAGGGAGAGAATTCCAGGATTTTGACCCAGCGACAGTGAATTGCGGGGGGTAGTGCAATAATATCACTTGGCAAGATGGCTAGAATGTGTGTAGAATGGTGTTGAAGTAGAAGATCTCATTGAATGGTGGAGCGCACTCGAAGGGCTGAATGGCCTACGCCTGTTCATCAGTTCTAGATAGCATTATCTGGAAAAACCTCAGTCCCCATATTACTTTGCCCGAGCAAAGGGGAATTACTGTGTGAATGTTCAGTCAATTCTTTACTATTGGTATCTGCCTATATAAATTGGGTCTTGGCACACTTCCTTTGCGTAACAGGTGCTGGAATGATCTGTGTGCTCCATGGCCTGTAAAAGTCGACTTTTTGGAATTAAAAATGCATACTTCCTAATTGACCCAATTAGCATATGCAAATTGAATCTAATTATCATCTTTTGTTAATGGGTTATCTCTAATATAATAGAATTTTCAAATGTAAGTAAAATATTTCTAATTAATTTGCATATAAATTAGCATTTTACTGAATCTTTTTTGGCTAATAACTGCAGAGGTCTGCTGTTCATAGCCATGTAGAAAAGTTTATGCTCCTATTTCTGCAAGTCTGTTCTGTGATGTGTAAAGCACCAAAGTGGGCTGTGATCGTGGTTGAAGGGGGGCAAGCTACACCATGATCCAGATTGGCCACAAGTAGTTGTTGGTAATTGTAGACAGTGGCATTTGACTGCACCTGCTTCGGAATTCCAGTTTATATGCGAAAATGCACTTGAGAAAACGCATTTAATCTGATCCAGTAATCATTTCTCCCCCTCCTCCAGAGAGTTGGAATGGAAAATGTGGTACCTTTAATTGCTATTTATTGAAAAAAAAAACTGTTTGACCTGATTTCAGTGCTCACTTTTCATTTAACTTGGGTTTTGTTCTTCTCCACCACCTCCTTTCATTTTATTTGTGCTGTACAGAGTTTTGTTCAAAGGACAGGAGATTGACCATACACGTACCCAGTATACAATTCAGAAGTGACATGGCCACCCAGGAGAGGGTGCTGCAATCTGGCCATATGTGCAAATTTGGGTTGCCAGCCCTGGTTGGAAGCATTCCTGGAGGGTTGACGACATGACATCTGACTGTGATGAGTGAGAATGTTTGTGCATCTTTCTCCTTATTTCCTTGAACTCTCAAGCTCTGTGTCAAGCTGACAACTCTCTGAACTGGGAGCTTCAGTCAGAGTTGATTTACACGGACGTAACACGCCAGTACAGACCCACCTGAACCGAACTGAGAGATTGCACAAAGGACAGCGGGCTCGCTGTTGGTGTTTCCCAGTGGGGCACATTGACCTAAACTCAGTTCAGTGCCAGTAATGCTGAACCATTCCCTGGGCCAGACTCAATAAAGAAGAATTTTCACAGAATGATGAGAATTATAGCAGAGGAGGACGCAATTTGTACCTTAGTGCCGAGGCCAGTGCGGATGCTCTCTCCTGCAACTCCATTCCCCTCAGCTCCTTTCAAATATTTATTGAACATACGAATTAGGAGTAGGCCATTCGGCCCCTCGAGCCTGCTTTGCCATTCAATAAATTCATGGCTGAATTGATTTCTCCATATTACCACCTATATCCTTTCACCACCACCACCCCTCCCCCCCAACTGCCTCTCTTAAATGATCTCGTCTTGACCTCAATAGCTACTGGTGGTGGAGCATCCTGTGTTCCAATAGCCCTCTGTTCAAGGACCTTCCCTTTCCCCTTGTTTCTTCCAGTGAGGATCCTTGGTCTCTATCCACTTGTTCCCCATTCACCTCCGAATGGAAGCAGTCTTTCACTACTTATCCGCAGTAAGGTCTACAAGTTTCACTCAGTCCTTTACTGGTTCCTCTTGCGGTACTGCTCTACTCATCACGTTGTGCTCCAGGCTCTGCAGAAATACTGATCCCAACACTCGCTCCATTCCCCAGTGTTTCCCCCCAACCCCCAACTTGAAGCTCTATCCACCTGACCCCCATTCTCCCTCTCTTCCTGCTAACAGGCCCCAATCCATCCTACTTCCATTCCCAGTCTCCACCATTTCCTCTGTCCCCTCCTTTTGCCCCCTTATGACTTCTGATCCCGACACACCAGCTGGTCGCCATGTTACAGAGAGGGGTAAGGGGATGGGTGTGGGGGGGGTGCATGATTGTGGCAGGCAACTGAGTGTCGAAAATCTCTTGGCTCTACTTCAGGGGACTCCTAGGTCATCTATATATGTGTAGTCATGCCTGTCTGTCTGTGTCTCTCTCTCTCTATCTTCACACACATATATACATATATATATGTATGTATGTATGTTTGGAGGCCTTTCCCCATTCCAGTTATTATGAATCGTATCATAGATTATTCTGTGAAGCTTAAACACATTCCCTTTTCTATTCCCTCCCCGCCCCCACCCCAAACCTTTCAGTAAATCAAGAGCATTTGCTGAAAGCAGTGTGACTGGTGCAATAAAGCATTTTTTTTTAACACCGTGTGATTTATTTAAAACTGAGGGATCATTTCCTGGTTATGTGACTTCCGTACACCTCAGTTGCTTGGAGATGGTAACTGTACCAACGCTGTAGCCTTTGGTAACACACCATGGAAACCGTGCACCCTTGGGAACACCATTAAGTTTCAACACAAACCCAACTTGACGTTCACACAGAATTGGTCTGGCCTTCCTTTTGGTTCTCTTCATGCCTGATAATATGTGATTTACTTCTCATAAATCTTCAAAACAATTTACAAAGTGAAAATACGATTGCACATTTCTGCAAAGTAAGAGTTTTGACGTATGTGCACCGCTTGCCTCCCTTGGGCTTCATTAAGAAGATGATAGTGGCTGGGGACTGACAGTTACTTTGTGAGCCACAGCTGGCTAATTTCATGAAAGTTGTTTGTTAACAGACTGAGCAGAAGAATCCCACACAGCTGCACTCTTCCTTTGTCTCATTTCACTTTCTCATTTAATGAAACTTCTGCTCCTGGGACATTTGGATTTAGGTATTGATGCCAGGATATTGCGGTTCCGGAATAAATATATTAATGTGCTCGAGCAACATATTAATTTTCAAACCACACATACCATGTATATTTGTACTTTAATGAGGTAATTACAAACGGTGCTTCCATATCCAGTTTATGTTGAGGGAATCCAGTTGATTGTGTTGCAAGTTCATTTAAATCTTGTGGGAACATTTTGCAAATTATTTTGCAGATTATTGGTTAGTAATTTTGCAGAAATTAAAAGCACTCATTTGACATTGCAAATTAAATTTTTTTGCATTGAAATGAATAGGGTCAGGGTGCATCAAACTGTGTAAAATGTTTGTAGCTATAATATTAGTGTTATTTTGCCAAATCAATAATGATCCAATACAGCTATATATATATATGTCTGATAGTGACAAAGTCAATAATGTTCAGATACAACAAAGATCCAGCCCGGTCCATCCTCCAAATTCCTCCTCACTAACAACTAGTGACTTGTGCCAAAGGTGGGAGAGTAAATAGCATCGAGTACCGCTTAACTCGGGGGATTTGGCGCAGTGAGAAAAGACATTCCATTCTGGTGTTTTACAAAAGAAGTCTGAGTGAGGGAGCAGGAGACAGTGAAGACTGAGAGCTGAAATCTAGAGGTATTAATTAGGTGAGCAGGGAAACATTTGTATATATTCCAGACAGACTCACTGGTGGTGGCGGAGAACCTAGTTGGAGACTGAATGCAGCGACTGAGGAGTTAAAGTGGGGAAGACAGCCGCCAGCGAAATCTAGACCAACAAAAGCAACATAAGCAAAACAAATATAGCGATGTCCCAACCAGGGAAGAAGTCAATTGGTGAGCAGCTGGTAAGTGTTTCTCGATAATAGTCTTGAAAATAAAGGCATGGTAGGGAACCTCAGCCCCATGGAATGCACATGCTATGCCATGTGGGAAATCCTGGACACCTGTGTGGCCTGGATGACCACATGTGCAGGAAGTATCGTCAACTCGAGCTCTGGATTTCAGAGCTTGAGCGGCAGCTGGAATTACTACGGGGCACCCACAAGGCTGAGAGCATGATGGATAGCACATTTTTGGAGGTGCTCACCCCACAGCTTAAAAATGTGCAGGCAGAGAGGGAATGGGTGACTTCCAGAAAGATAAGGAGGACAAAGAGTGCATCTTGCTCTTCAATCATTATTCAGTTCCGAATACTGGTGAGAGTGTTGGTTCCTCTGGGAAGTGCAGGCAGACCTAAGTCCATGACCCCATGGGTGGCTCAGCTGCACAGTAGGGGAGGAAGAAGAGTGGAAGTGCAAGAGTGGTAGGGGATTCAATGTGAGGGGAACAGAGAGGCACATCTGTGGCTGCAGACATGACTCCAAGATGGTACTTTGCCTCCCTGGTGCCAGGGTCAAGGATGTTACTGATCAGCTGCAGGACATTCTGAGGGGGAAGGGTGAACGGCCAGAGGTCATGGTCCATATTGGCACCAATGATGGGCAGAAAGAGAGATGAGGTCCTGAAGGCAGGATTTAGGGAGCTAGGGGAGAGGTTGAAAAGTATGAGCTCAAAGGCAGTAATCTCCGGATTACTCGGGTGCTATGTACTGGTGAGTACAGAAATAGGAAGATCGAGCTGATCTGATGGCTGGAGAAATGTTGCAGGAGGGAGGGCTTTAGATTCCTGAGGCATTGGGACTGCTGCTGGGGGAGGTGGGACCTGTACAAGCTGGATGGATTGCAGCTCAACGGGGCTGGGATCAATATCCTTGGAGGGGGTTTTGCTCCTGCTCTTAGGGTGGATTTATACTAGCTTGCAGGTGGATGGGAACCATAAGGAAGCGAAGAAACGTCGGAAATGGAATGCAGAAAATTAGTTAGCGTATTTGGAAGGCAGAAGAAACAAAGGCTAGCAAATAGACAATAAGAGAGTTTGTCAGTGCTAAATACTTCAATGCAAGAAGTCTAGGGAATAAGGCAGATGAGTTGAGAGCACGGATTGACACGTGGAAGTATGACATAGCTATTTCTGAGACATGGCTGAAAGAAGAGCAGGAATTGCAGCCCAACATTCCTGGTTACAGGGTTTTCAGACAAGATAGATAGGGAGATAAAAAAAGGAGGGTAGGTGATAGAAAAAATTATCGTTTGTGAGGAGGGATGATATGGTGGAAGGATCATCAAATGCGGCCATATGGATTGAACTGAAGAAGGAAAAAAGGGGCCGTCACACTAGGCAGGGTACTGAAGACCTTCAAACTGTCAGAGGAAGATAGAAAAGCAAATATGTAGGCATATCTCTGAGAAGTCCAAAAACAATAGTGCAGTAATAGTGGGGAATTTCAACTACCCTAATATTAACTGGGATAGTATTAGTGTGAAAGGTGCAGAGGGAGCAGAATTCTTAAAATACATTCAGGAGAACTTTTTTAGCCTGTACGTAATAGCAAGCCCAATATGACAGGAGGTGGTTCTGGACTTAGTTTTAGCGTATGAAGCTGGGCAGGTGGAAGGGGTATCAATCGGAGAGTGTGTTGGTGGAAGTGACTGTAATTTAGTTGGATTTAGGATAGTTATGGTAAAGGACAGGAACAGACAAAGAATAAAAGTTCTTATTGGAGAAAAGCTAATTTTATTAAGCTGAGATGTGGTTTAGCTAAAGGTGACTGGAAACAGCTATGTGAGGGTAAATCCATGTCAGGACTGTCGGAGGCATTCAAGGAAGAGCTAATGAGGGTTCACAGCAAGTATGTTCCCTTAAAGAGAAAAGGTGGGAGTAACAAATTCAGAGCCCCCTGGTTGACAAGAGGCTTAAAGGGGAGGATAAAGAAAAAAAGGGAAGCTTATGACAGCTGATGGGGAAGGCGGTGGCGTAATGGTAATGTCATTGGACTAGTAGCCCAGAGGCCCAGGCAAATGCTCTGGGGATGGGGGTTCGATTCCCACCATGGCAGATGTTGAAATTTTAATTCAATTAATAAATCTGGAATTAAATGCTAGTTTAATGGTGCCCATGAAACCATTGTTGGTTATTGTAAAAACCCATCTGGTTCACAAATGTCATTTAGGGAAGGAAATCTGCCTGACTTAGCTGGTCTGGCTTATATGTGACTCCAAACCCACAGCAATGTGGTTGACTCTTAACTACCCTCTGAAATTGCCTAGCAAGCTACTCATTTGTATCAAACCGCTACGAAGTCTCAGCGCTCAGTACTACAGAAAACCTAGAGGAGTATATAAAGTGTAGGGGTGAAATTGAAAAGGAATTTAGGAATGCAAAGAAAGGGCACAAAAAGCTATTGGCAGGTAAAACCAAGAAAAACGCAAAGATTTTTTGCATAAATACATAAAGAGCAAGAGGATAACTAAAGAAAGAGTCGGCCTATTTGGGACCATAAAGGTAACCTGCGTGTGGAGGCTGGGGACTTTGGTGTGGTTCTTTCGGAATACTTTGCGTTTCTTTTCACAAAAGAGAGGGGTGATGTGGACATTGAAATCAGGGAGAAGGAATGTGAAATATGAGATGAAATTAACATTGAGAGACAGGAAGTATTAAGAGGTTTAACGTCTTTGAAACTGGTAAGTCTCTCGGCCCAGATGAAATGTTACCTAGTCTGTTAAGGGAAGCAAGAGAAGAAATAGCAGAGTCTCTGACCGTCATTTTCCAATAATCTCTGGCTACAGGTGTGTTGCGAGAAGACTGGAGGACCGGTAACATTGTACCATTGTTTAAAAAGAGAGAAAGGGGTCGACCAGGGATAGGCATCAACGTGTTGCATCACCGACATTTGACAAAATTATTGACAGCCTCGGACATGGGGACAATTAATTTGTATGTAAAGTGCATAGCCAATCGAATGCCATCAAAGCACAGTCCGATTTAAAACACATTTCTCCCTATTTATTGAGTACCTGGCATTGTTTTTGCTTGCACAAGTACTCAATGTTTGCCTGCACACTTGATGTAGCGATGTGGAGAATCCGGATAGATGTCCATCTGTCAGGTGTGATTTTGATCTCTTGCTGTCCCCTCTCTCTCTCCCCCTCTCTGTGTCAATCCCTATCCCATTTCCATCCTCTTTCCTTCTGTGTCCATCCATCTTCCCCTCTGCTGCTTTGTCTCCCCCGTACTGCTGTCCCTCTCCTCTACTGCTCTCTCACCCTCTCTGTCACCCCCCAGCTGCCGTGGTGGGATTTGAACTTGTGTTCCCAGTGCATTAACCTGGGCCTCTGGACCACAAGCTCCATGACATTACCACTGCAACCACCATTTCTCCTAAGTTACGGGTCTCTCTCTTTCTCGCTCTCTCTACTGTTCTCTCGCTCTCTCTACTGTTCTCTCGCTCTCTCTACTGTTCTCTCGCTCTCCCTACCGTTCTCTCGCTCTCCCTACCGTTCTCTCGCTCTCCCTACCGTTCTCTCGCTCTCCCTACCGTTCTCTCGCTCTCTTTACCGTTCTCTCGCTCTCTTTACCGTTCTCTCGCTCTCTTTACCGTTCTCTCGCTCTCCCTACCGTTCTCTCGCTCTCCCTACCGTTCTCTCGCTCTCCCTACCGTTCTCTCGCTCTCCCTACCGTTCTCTCGCTCTCCCTACCGTTCTCTCGCTCTCCCTACCGTTCTCTCGCTCTCCCTACCGTTCTCTCGCTCTCTCTCTACTGTTCTCTCGCTCTCTCTCTACTGTTCTCTCGCTCTCTCTCTACTGTTCTCTCGCTATCTATTTTTCTCTCGCTCGCTCTCTATTTTTCTCTCGCTCGCTCTCTATTTTTCTCTCGCTCGCTCTCTATTTTTCTCTCGCTCTCTCTCTATTTTTCTCTCGCGCTCTCTCTATTTTTCTCTCGCGCTCTCTATTTTTCTCTCGCGCGCTCTCTATTTTTCTCTCGCGCTCTCTCTATTTTTCTCTCGCGCTCTCTCTATTTTTCTCTCGCGCTCTCTCTATTTTTCTCTCGCGCTCTCTCTATTTTTCTCTCGCGCTCTCTCTATTTTTCTCTCGCGCTCTCTATTTTTCTCTCGCGCTCTCTCTATTTTTCTCTCGCGCTCTCTCTATTTTTCTCTCGCGCTCTCTCTATTTTTCTCTCGCGCTCTCTCTATTTTTCTCTCGCGCTCTCTCTATTTTTCTCTCGCGCTCTCTCTATTTTTCTCTCGCGCTCTCTCTATTTTTCTCTCGCGCTCTCTCTATTTTTCTCTCGCGCTCTCTCTATTTTTCTCTCGCGCTCTCTCTATTTTTCTCTCGCGCTCTCTCTATTTTTCTCTCGCGCTCTCTCTATTTTTCTCTCGCGCTCTCTCTATTTTTCTCTCCCCCTCTCTCTATTTTTCTCTCCCCCTCTCTCTATTTTTCTCTCCCCCTCTCTCTATTTTTCTCTCCCCCTCCCTCTCTCCCCAGCTACCATGGTGGGTTTAGCTGGGGCCTCTGGATTGCGGGTTGAGTGACATTACCACTATGCCACCATCTCCCCTAAGTTATTGGCAAGTCAGCCTAACCTCAGTGTAGGGATTGCACGAGAGAGGGTACAGAGGAGATTTACCTGTTGCCTGGACTGGAGAATTTTAGTTATAAGGCAAGATTGAATAGACTAGGATTTTCTTTGGAACAGAGGAGGCTGAGGGAAGAACTAATTGAAGTGTATAGAATTATGAGGGGTTTCGGTAGAGTGGATAAGAAGGCCCTATTCTCTTTCTTTGAGGGGTCCATAACCAGGGAGCATAGATTTAGGCTAAGAGGCAAGTGGTTTAGAGGGGATTCGAGGGGAAATCTTTTTATCCAGAGGGTGATGGGAATCTTGAACTCACTGCCTGAAAGGGGTGGTAGTGGCAGAAACCCTCATGACACTTAACAAGTACTTGGATATGCATTTGAAGTGCCATAACCTAAAAGGTTACTGTCCAAGAGCTGGAAAATGAGATTAGGCTGGATGGCTACTTGACCGCCGCACGGACACGATGTGCCAAATGGCCTTCTCCGTACTGTAAATTTCAATGATTCTATGAGAGCTGTCGCACAGACTAATTGAGCAGCATCTGACATAGTCATGCTCACAGAATCATACCTATCAGCCAGTGACCTAGACTCCTTCATCACCATCCCTGGGTATGTCCTTTTCCGGTGACGAGATAGACTTGCCGTAGGTGGCGGCACAGTGGCATGCAGTCGGGAGGGAGTGGCCCTGGGAGTCCTCAACGTTGACTCTGGACCCCATGAAGTCTCATGGCATCAGGTCAAACAAGGTCAAGGAAACTATCTTCTGGTTACCACCTACTGCCCAGTAACACTGAAGAAGCTTGAAGCCAACCACTACAAAGCAGTTTGCTTGATCGACACCTCATTCACTACCTTACGTATTCACCCACTCCTTCCATCACCAGCGCACTGTGGCTGCAGTGTGTACTGTCCACAAGATGGACTGCAGCAACTTGCCAAGACTTCTTCAATAGCACCTTCCAGGTCCGTGACCTCTGCCATCTAGAAAGGTAATGGCAGCAGGGCACATGGGAACACCACCACCTCCAAGTTCCCCTCCAAGTCACACACCATATTGATTTGGACAGGTAACACTGTTTCTTCATTGTTGGGTCAGAAGCCTGGAGTACCCTAATGAACAGCACTGTGGGAGTATCTTCACTCAGACTGCAGCAGTTCAAGGTGGTGACTCACCATCACCTGCTCCAGGGCAACTTGGAATAGGCAATAAATGTTGGCCTTGCCAGTGATGCCCACATCCCTAAAATGAATAAATATATTTTAAAAAATGAGAAAGCCAGCCTTCCCTGCCCAAAATAAAGCTGGATTTGGGATGTTTTTGCATATTGTTGTGTTTTTATTCATTTGGAGTCTGGTGCAACTGTTAAGGTCTTTTGGTGAAGTTTTACATAGGGCTAATTAATCCCAAAATGAAAGCAGTATTCCTGGGCATTTAGTAAGTCATTAGTGTAATTAGATTTTTAAGTATAAAACTTTGCATTTAGTTGATCTAAAATACCCCCACTGCAGTACTTGGTTGCTTTGTTTTGACTGGCAAGATCCATCAGTACCTCCTTTTTTTTTAACAAAACTCAACTATTCGAAATAATTACAGTAGCTTTCACCTTGTGTTTTCTTTTACTGTTTAATTTCTGATGCCGATTAGGAGGAGTTACTCTGGTTGACAGAGCGAGAGAGATGAATTAACATGCAGACAGTTGAAATGACATGGTTGCTGAAACATGCTGCGTTGACAATGATAGCTACTGATAATTCAACCGTTTGAGTGCTGAGCTCAGTAATTATTAAGTCGATATTCCTAATGATTGTTTAAAAATACTGAAAGGTATCAGTAAAAGGAGATGGTTTAAAAACTGGTATTTAATTTCTTTGCAATGGTTTGTGTTTCAAAGTGGGCACTGATGATGTGATTCTATTTAACATTTCTTTTGTTGCCCGACATAAATGGAAAACAAATCTGTGCTCATCTTGTCCTTAATTAAAATGTATTGACTGACCAAGCTATTTTCCCCCCAATTTATTTCTTGGCAGATGTATTTTTTGTGCCAAATGCTGAATTTTTTCTGACCTTCAGTTCAGAAAGCATTGTGTTCGCGACTCAATGCCACTAATTCAGATGAAATCTGTTGCTGCCTCCATGAATAATCAAGTACATTTAACCAAGAATGTGGTGGTTTCTAATATTTCTGGCCACCAGTCTGTCTGTCTAGTTTATTGTTTATTTGACTAAGGTTAGGACTCTTAGTGACTGGCTAGTGGGTATGCCTACATGTATTGTTCATGGTTGAGCTTTGGTGTTTTAGGTGTAGTAGTAAATCCAGTGAGAGATTCCTTCCTATAACTATTCTTATGGAAGTAGTATGGCTCTGTGATGGTTTCCATTCTGTCCGAGAGGGAATTAGCATCCCTGGAACTTGGCTCCAAATGAGAATGAATTGAAGTGTTAAAACTCAAGCCTTACAAAGACATCGATTGAAAGAAAATCCACAGTGTCCCACATAACGTTTATAGAGTGTTGCAATATGCGTTATTGATATATTGGTGCCTTAATCCTTGACAGGGCTAAATTGTGGCGAGTCGAAGAGACTTAGTAGTTGGCAGGAAAAAAGACAGAGGCGCAAGGGGAGAGCCAACTGTGCAACAGCCCCAACAAACAAATTTCTCTGCAGCACCTGTGGAAGAGCCTGTCACTCCAGAATTGGCCTTTATAGCCACTCCAGGCGCTGCTTCACAAACCACTGACCACCTCCAGGCGCGTATCCATTGTCTCTCGAGATAAGGAGGCCCAAAAGAAATCCTTGATGGAAGGGCAGCTTGAAAATAGTTGTCGTATCGCAGCCATTCTCCCTGAAACTGCAGAAACTAGATAGTTCTCATGGTTGGGAATATTGCATTTCAACAATCCAAAAAAGTACTTCAGCATATTTGTGGGGTTGAACTCAAAAGTATGTGTATATAAAAACAGAAAATGCTGGAAATACTCAGCAGGTCTGGCAGCACCTGTGGAGAGAGAAACGTTTCATGTCAAAGGACCCTTCATTATCTGATATTTAACCCTCAACCCACATCATTCAAGAAGACCAGATTAAATGGTCATTATTTCATTGATGTTTGTGAGACCTTGCTGTGCACAAATTAACTGCCTCATTTTCTATATTGCAATAGTAACCAGACTTCAAAAATACTTTGCTGGCTGAATAGAGGTTTGGCCATGAAAGGTGTTATGTAAATACAGAGAGGTTAAGCTACTGAGAAATTTGTATGGAGAGTGTTTTGGTTTGCCTGATATGTAATGAGTATTCTCTTTCCCCTAAGGCATACTGCAACCACTCAAGTTCAGAGAATGTAGGCATAGGTTGGTTGAGTGAAGGCGCACCTCCTAAGTGCATGCTAAATTACTTCTGCAGTTTAACCAGTTAGGTGTGTACAGTTTACAGCACACCAGTCAATCTCCCACTGCTTGGCTAATCAGGATCACTTTATCCATTACAGCATTGGCCTAGAGCGTTAACTGGAGCTGAATTGGTAGAGTCCCTTCTTCTGTTGACGAGTCTGGACCTCCAGGTTTCAAATGTGAATTAGACTGCTGTTCTGCGTAGATAAGAAAACCACTTAACGCCTCAAAAGTTATTTAATCATAGAAATTTATAGCACGGAAGGAGGCCATTTGGCTCATCATGTCCCTGCTGGCCAACGAGCCTAATCCCACTTTCCAGCTCTTGGTCTGTGGCCTTGCAGGTTACGGCACCTCAGGTGCATATCCAAGTGTTTTTTAAATGTTGAGAGTTTCTGCCTTTTCAGGCAGTGAGTTCCAAATCCCCAGCACCCACTTATTGACAACAAATTCAATATCAAACACAGAAATTGAACTTTTAAACTTCACTGTAAAAACCATAACCAGGCCACAGGTTTTTAGGTCCAGTAGGCCGTGGTCTGGGTCCTCTATCAGCATATGTAGCCTGTTGAGCACAGTACTTAAGCAAGGTAAATAATTTTAGTTAAAATCCAAAGCAGGGTTTAACTGGGGAGTGAATGGCAGCCTGCTTAGAGGATGAGTTGGTGGCCTTCAGCTAGATAGCTTATCCTTGGCTATGTGTTGCTGTGCATCCATTTTTGCTTCATTTACACTTCAGTATTAACTGTTGAAGTTTTATAATGAGCACCCTCAGACAAAAGCATTAATAATGTAACAGTTTAGTTGCGAAACTGCTGTTTCAGTGTGTTGCTTCGTTCACTTATCCAGACAAACTAGCATCTCTAAGTTACCAGAGTCGGAGTGGCCACTGAGCTGTGAGGTGTTGTTATTGGTGTAGCTGCAGTGCGTGCAATTCACTAAAAAAAAATTAACCTTTTTGTTGAAAAAGCAATGAAATAAACAGCTGATTATTCACTGCAATATTAGGTTTTATTTTTACAAGTTGCTTCTGAATGATTTCTCCTCATGCAAAAGCATTTCCTCAAATAAGCTGTTTAATTCCAATTTACAACTGAAACTTAATGTTTGCATATTTAACTGATAGCCAAGTGTGCCTTCATTGTGGATTACTTCATTAAGTGTCAATAGTGTAGAGTGCCACCGGCTCTCAACATCGAGGGCAGGATGGATAAACAGTTTGCTCTTGTGTCCATTTTAGTGATCAGTTTACAGCAACAGTGGCAAAGACCTGTGTGAAGGGTCACTCTTTGGGACATGCTCATTTTATGCAAGTTTCATACAGCAACAAGAGACATGGTATTCACAGGGAATGAATGTCCCTATTGTTCATATACAGGGTCAGGAAAGTCATGCACATGTTTGTCACCTTGAATTTATTCACTTTTTCTTCATTAAAGCACAGCATCAAAGTTGCAGACTTTTTGTCTTCAAAGACATTAAGTGAAACCGCTTACTTAAACCTGTCAGGTGTCTGAGGATATGTGGTCAAGGATGGCCCTGAAGTGACATCCAGTCTGGAGACGAAGGATAAAAAGACAGACAAAAATAAGATCAAATGACGAAAGGCCCAGAGGGGACAAGACTGGATAAAGATGAGAACAGACATTGCGTGGAAAAATTGATAAGGAGTGAGGAGTATGAGACTTTCTCTTGCACATCAACCTGGGGGTAAAAGACTACACATATAAAATGGTAATTAAGCCACAGCTTGACGCAGTTTTTTGTGACCTGTGACTGATGTCTCCCCTGTCAGCCTGCATGAAAATCACAACTGCAACTGGATTTTGCTGTAAATGTCATATTATTAGACATATTCTTTGTGTGTTTAAACGGCAGAGTCTGCATCTGAGCTGTGGAAATTTTAAATTTCAGTATTTAGTCAATGTCAATTTAACTGGTTGTACCTAGGCAGTGATATGGGCGCTACAATTGGCCTTTGTACCATTAGGAAGGATGAAAATAAGTACCCATTTCTTTTATTCATTGCTAGCCTTGCTGGAAAGTGCATGTGTTGACCGGACTGGACTGGACTCAGCCTGAATATGTCTCATAGAAAGTTAACGGCACAGGAAGAGGCCACTTGGCCCATCATGTCTGCACTGGCCGAAAAGAAAAGAGCCACCAGCCTAATCCCACTTTCCAGCATTTGGTCCATAGCCCTGCAGGTTACAGCATTTCAGATGCACATCTAGGCACCTTTTAAATGACATGAGGTTTTCTGCCTCTACTACCCTTTCAGGCAATGAGTTCCAGACCTCCATGACCCTCTGGCTGAAATTTTGTTTCCTCATCTCCCCTCTAATCCTTCTACCTATCACTTTAAATCTATGCCCCCTAGTCACTGACTGCTCTGCTAAGGTAAATAGGCCCTTCCCATCTACTCTATCCAGGCCCCTCACAATTTTGTACATTTCATTCAAATCTCCCCTCAGCCTCCTCTGTTCCCTGGAGAACAACCCCAACCTATCCAATCTTTCCTCATAGCTGCAATTTTGCAATCCTGGCAATATCCTCGTACAGCTCCTCTGTACCCTTTCTAGTGTAATTACATCGTTTCTGTAATGAGGTGACCAGAACTTCACACAGTACTCAAGTTGTGGCCAAACTCATGTTTTATATAGTTCCAGCATCAATCCCTATGTCTTGGATAATAAATGGAAGGATTCCATATGCCCTCTTAACCACCTTATTGACCTGACCTGCTACCTTCAAGGATCTGTGGACATACAATCCAAGGTCCCTCACTTTCTCTACACCTCTCAGTATCCTCCCATTTATTGTGTATTCCTTTGCTTTGTTTGACCTCCCCAAATGCATCACCTCACACTTCTCTGGATTAAATTCCATTTGCCACTTTTCTGCCCACCTGACCAGTCCATTGCTATCTTTCTGCAGTCTATAACGATCATCCTGGCTATCAACCAATTTTTGTGTCATCTGCAAGCTTCTTGATCATTCCCCTTACATTTACGTCCAAATTGTTACTGTATACCACAAAAAGCAGGGGACCTAGTACTGCGGAACCCCACTGGAAACAGCCTTCCAGTCGCAAAAGCACCTGTCAACAATTACCCTTTGTTTCCTGCCACTGAGCCAGTTTCGTATCCAACTTGCTACATTCCCCTGGATCACATGGGCTTTCATTTTTTAACTCGTTTGCCATGTGGGACCTTGTCAAAAGCCTTGCTAAAATCTATGTAGACCACATCAACTGCACTACCATCATCAATCCTCCTTGTCACTTCTTCAAAAAATTCAATCAAGTTAGTCAGACATGACCTTCCCTTAACAAATCTATGCTGACTATCCTTGATTAATCTGTGCCTCTCTAAGTGACAGTTTATCCCGTCTCTCAGAATTGATTCCAATAATTTGCCCACTACTGAGGTTAGATTGACTGGTCTATGCCTCACTCCCTTTTTAAACAAAGGTACAACGTAAGCTGACCTCCAATTCTCCGGCACCACACCTGTATCCAGTGAGGACTGGAAAATGATGGTCAGATCTTCTGTTATTTTCTCCGTGGCTTCTTTGAACAACCTGGGATGTATTTCATCTGGCCCTGGTGATTTATCCACTTTCAAGGATGCTAATACCCATTAGTATTTACTCTCTCCCTATGTTTATCGCATCCAGTACATCAAACTTTTCCTTAACTACAATGTTTGTATCGTTCCCCCTCTTTTGTGAAGACAGACGCAAAGTATTCATGAAGAACCATACCCACATCTGCCTCCACACATGGGTTACATTTATGGTCTTTTATGGGCCCTACTCTTTCCTTAGTTATCCTCCTACTCTTAATGTATTGATAAAACATCTTTGGGTTCACCTTGATTTTGCTTGCCAATATCCTTTCATACCCACTTATTGCTTTCCTAATTTCCTTTTTGATTCCACCCCTCCACTTTCTATATTCCCCTCTGCTTCCTGTAATATTGAGTTCTTGGTGTCTGACATAAGCTTTCCTTTTCTGCCTTATCATACCCTGTAAGCTCCTTGACATCCAGGGGGCTATAGATTTGGCCGTCCCACCCTTTTTCTTTGTGGGAGCATGTTTATTCTGAAGCCCCTGAATTTCCTCTTTGCCTCCCACTGCTCTGACACTGATCTCAGAATAGCCAAATGCCAGATATCTCAGATGCTGAGAATCTGAAAATACTGGAAACACTCAGCAGGTCAGGTAGCATCTGTGGAGAGAGAAACTGAATTAAGTTTTCAGATTGATGACCTTTCATCAGAACTAATCTGTGTGTAGTAGGGGCTTTACAGTTGCCCCAGTATTCCTTAGGGTGGGGAAGATCTTAGAAAGTGTCTGCTTCTGATTGCTGTCCAGCAAACCCTGCTGGGTATGACAAATATGTGAATAATATTGGGATGAGCTGTGATGCCCCTCAGAGTTGAGTTGCCTGCCACATTGTGCTGTTAAGGCATATATGAAATTAGTCTCTGAGGAACAGACCAGCTGGTGATTAGTGCTTTTGAAACTGTACCCAGCAGGAATGCAAAGCTTTGGGGAAGGGAAAAATTGGTGAGAGGAAGAAGTCAAATTCAGTCTGTAGTGGCGTGAGATAAACTGGGTTAACTGTACATTTACACTGTATTCCCAAATCACTTTGTGTGGTGAATTGAACCGAGTTACACTCTTCACCTGAGCTGTGAATACAGCCCTTCTGAGAAGTGAGCAGTGAAGGCTGAGAACAGTGCGCTTATGCCAGTGAGATTTGAACTGTTTTTGAAGACAGTTTTATTCAAGTGTTAGCTGACTGCAGTTGGTACCCCCAAAGTAACATCAGAACTAGAACACCAAAAGCAATTAAATGATGCAGCTTAAGTAATCACATCTGTTGCTGCATGCCAATCTTCATTTCCAGCTGCTGTATAAATAGGACAAATGCTGTGCTTGGACAGGCTGTACAGCAGGGGTCACTGTAGGGTCGTTGAAGAATGGAGTAAGAATCCTTCTCCCAGATGTGATGTTGTATAGCAGTTACTAGGCAACAGCTTCAATATACTAATCTTTGGCATTTGTTGCTTATTTTGACGAAGTCTTAATGTTTTCAGTAATTTCTATCTTTGAATATGATTTTATTAAGCACCCTTCAGAGTAAAATATGCTGCAAAGGCATACAATTCAGACTTGAGACGGCCCAGGTTTAATTCCTGATCTCTGCTGAATGTAACTAGGGTGGCAGATGGGAGACTATATTTGGCTTCTGTGCACTTGGGATAGGCAAAAGAACTACCAGTTAGGCTGTGCATGATTGTTAGCTATGTACTGACTCCAGTTGGAGGTATTGGTGCACTAACAACCATGAGGATCAGGCTTAGCTGTGATTTTTCTTCCACATTTACTCCCACCCCGCCAGCTGCCTAACTTGGTGCACTGCGCAAACAGCCGACTGCTATTCCTATTCTGGCCAAACACATGAAGACTGATGTTTCGGTGAGGTCTTGGAGGTGGTTGGTGCCTGTCGAACCTAGCCTAAATCTGGAGGAAAGAAAACTGGGAACACAGTGCTAGCTGTAAACTGCCATTGCAAAGGAGTGGGGAAAGGGAAGTAAAATAAAAATGACAAAAAAAAAATCAAATTCTGAAATTGTTTCTTCAAAATTGTTGAAGATGTAGAAGTTTGAAGTACTTGTCTCAGCCTAAAAATGGGGTTAAGGTTAAAATGAAACATCCGATGTGATGTAAGAAGATAAATACTCACACGCCAAGGAGAGTTTATTTTATTTATTTATTTAGAGATACAGCACTGAAACAGGCCCTTCAGCCCACCAAGTCTGTGCCGACCATCAATCACCCATTTATACTAATCCTACATTAATCCCATATTCCTACTACATCCCCACCTTCCCTCAATTCCCCTACCACCTACCTATACTAGGGGCAATTTATAATGGCCAATTTACCTATCAACCTGCAAGTCTTTGGCTGTGGGAGGAAACCGCAGCACACGGCGAAAACCCACGCGGTCGCAGGGAGAACTTGCAAACTCCGCACAGGCAGTACCCAGAATTGAACCCGGGTCGCTGGAGCTGTGGTGCTAACCACTGCGCCACCCAATGTGTTTTTGTGTTTTGCATCTTGACACTGTAGAAGCTATTGATGGATATAAAGAACCTGTCAACTGGTCCTATTGGGTAATGTTATCTTATCGGGGTGAAATAAATATAATCTACCGTCGTCCATGGTTCTGGTTTCTCAAAAGCATTTCAGTCCAGTTGATGCAGTTTTTCAGAAAATGACAAGAAGCTGTTGAGAATGATTCTTTTTTTTGCATCGATAGATAAATTAAGACTCATGGCATCTGAAACTTGCAAAGGGAATTGGGAGTTTGCATGCTCAGTTGATCACCATATCTGCAACTCATAGCTTGTATTTCTTGGGTGACTGTGTCTGTGAAACAACTGTCTCTAATTTGTTTTGATCAGAAAATGACTCTCTCGCTGCACTGCCAGACCTGCTGGTGTGTTTGCTGCAAGACCACAGGACTTGGGATCTTTAACCTGCCAACTGATCTGCCAGCATTTTAGTGACTGACAATTTGGGGTAATTGGCCAGCATTTGCTAATTTCCAGCTGCTTTGCAGATCTTCCTGCGAAAACAGATAATTGTGTTGAGGTTTATGAGGGAGGAAGGAGCCTGGATTGTAGAAGGTTGAATTTAAAATCGTTTAAGTTTCAAATTGAGTAAAGCCGATAATGATTTGGCACTATTAAATACTTAAATAAAAGCTCTTTTCTTTGAAATGACACATACTAGGATATTTAGCATATGGTACTGCTGCTGGATCAGCTTGAAACAACCTTTCTTGTTTGTGTGGAGTGAAGGAGAGGGCTTGACACACTAGCAAAATGTCAACACCTCTCATGAAGTCAAATAAACTCGTATTGTAGAATCTAAGACATAATTATCATAACATTTCAGCAGACTAATTAGAAATGTCATGCTCATGTCAAGGAAAGAACTTGATCTAAGTATAATATTTACATCTCACTGATGAAGGCGGTTTAGCAGATTGGAAAAATACAGATTTCAAAAACATGTATTGATGGAATGAATTCTCTGCCTTCTGTGGATAGCAGCAGGGTTAGTAGAGTCTGTTATGATTAAGATTATTGATCATCTAATTTTTAAAAGAGCCCTGCTACACAGATGAGTAGGCCTTGGCAATCCCATTTTTCAGTGTTCTGCGGCTGTCTCTCCCCAGATTAACTACAACTTTAATTTCCGTACACTGCAATCTATCACATGTTGGCACGTTGAAGACTATCTGCTACTATACAAATCGCATCCATTCCAGCTCTGAACATTCACACAGAATATTGCATTAAAAGCTTCCATGAGATGCGATAACAATTCTGTGTGCTATGAACTGAAGAGACTTGCATTATCTTAAAGAGAGGACGAAGCAAATTTTCCATCAAAGTGGAGCAGTTAGTCATGTAGCTTGAGCATTACAGGGTGGAAATCATATTCTGGTTTGCACACAGACTATGTTGGATCAGGAGATGCAGGATATGCAACGGGTCTTGATTTTTGTGAAAAATGTGACTAGGTTATAAAAGGCTGTGCAGGTCCAAATTTGTGTCTACAAGGTTGTATTGAATCATAAAAATTCCACTACATTTGAGGTCACTTGGCACATCATTCCTTTGTCAGTATTGGCAGTTCAACTGGAATTATCTTCTCATGCCATTTTCCTTCACCTTCCCCATTAAAAAAAAATAGACCCAGTGACCTGAGTCGTCATAAGTAACTTGATGGAGTCCAGTATTGCTGCAAGAGAGCTCTTCTTCCCATTCGAAAATGTTGACTAGTTGGAATAAGATTCCACAATGACTGCCACTTAGTGCCTTTCCCGAGTGGGTATCATTATGTGTGAGCTTTGATGGTGAACATCAATAGGTTAATGGGCTGGGGGACCATTGGGCAGCACTGCTTCCCAGCCCAGTAGTCCTGTCTTTCTTTGGTATTTTACGCAAAGGTTAAATTGTGTTGATACCAAAGATCTGTCTTTTATGATGGGAGGAAGGTGTCTTTTTGAGGCATTTTTAAACTGGAGCTTGTTTAGTTTGGATTCCTGGAGATAGACATCTGTTAACTTTCTCGATTATCTCAGGACAGAATCATAGACCAAAAAAAAATCTACGGTTAAGCTGCTGAGACAAAGAAGCTTAACTTCTTCGGGTAAACAAAGAGAGTCAGTCCATTGACACCGGCTTCTAGAATCAAAATTAAACAATTAGTAGCTTAAGAAGCAACATGAAATGTGCTGCTGCCAGTAGAGCAATTCTCTGGACGAACGTCATTCTTCTCTGTGATTATCATCTTGAGTGAGGGGAATAATCGTAGGAAAGTGCAGTGGATAATAAAGATGGAGACTGGAGGAAGTTGCGTTTTTAGCTGTTTGATGGAGGATGAATATGAGGTGGGGCCACTGGTCAAAGTTGGATTGAGCATGTTTTAGGTTTGGGGTGGAGGTCAGATGAGCTGGTGGTCCAGGATCCTTGCTTGAGTGTTTTATGGATCAGTCGTTGCAGTTACGCACTGTGTTGTTGAGAAATGTACTCCAGAACTGATTAAATAATACAAATCTAGTGGGTGCGTGTAAAATGGAAGGGGTTCATTAAAAATAAACAAAGTGACCTGCATCACATAATTGGTCAAAGCTACATAACAAATGGTTTATGCTTTGAATTTCTGTTTAACACAGTCTGTGTTTATACATTTTAGGAATTTATTTGACTTTATTTTTTAAAAAAAGTATCCTGGTTTGTGCAGTTTGAAACTATTGGTTATGTTTCATTAAAGATTGGCATTGAGGTTCCTTGTGTGGTCGAGAATCTCAGTATCCACATCAACTGTATAATATTGGGAGCTGAACAGGAGCCAAAGATTGGAAGTAGAACCAGAAAAGATAAACAAGGTGAGAGTGAAAGATGCAATGAGCTGACGAAGGATGAGCTGGTTGATTGCAAGGCAGTTGAAGTACCGACAGCACTATTTCTAAATGGTTCTTTTCGCAGGCAGGAAGCAGAAACTATTATTGTAAAGGTCATGTAGTAGAAGCTGAAATAAACTATGGCTCTTTGGCCAAGATTTAGACAAATAAATAAAATGACACATTAGCAAAGCTGATCGTACGTAAAGATGAAAGGAGGAAATAAGATGACTGAGTATTCTGATTTATGATGATGGTTTTTCAATTATTTTGGATGACAGCCTGAGATTCATCTCCAACTTAATACAGGTTGTGGGTTCTATCAGGACTAAGTCCAACTTTTCATGTGGAATGTTTTCTCAAGCATCGGATGCCGCATCTTTCCTTGGTTTCCTTTGGGTTCTCTTTTGTTTAGCTTGCTTGAAACTTTGCTGTCATCATGAAATATCTGCCATCTTTTCCTATTACAAGTTTCATGCTCCTATTTGTCAGTTGGGATGTCGCATTTTTTTGGATTGGTCTTTAGGCAATCCTTGTATATCTTTTTGGGTAGTCTTGTACCAGACATTCAGACTAAGTGGCTAAACCACCTTGGCTGTGCCAATACAATCATTGCCTCTATGCTTGGCATATTTGGTCTTCTGAGAACCTCAGTGCCTGGTATCATCTTCCACCATCAAATTTTCACAATCTTTCTGAGTCAACCTTAGATGGAAGTAATCGAGTTTCCTGCTGTAGCGACTGCAATTGCTTTACGATTTGTTACCTATTTAATGCCCCTGATATTTCATTATCTGTGAGCGCATCACATGACATGGTGCTTCCTAGGTCGGGGAACCTATCTATTGCAGACCACCTGCACCTTTCATTGGTCATATTGACTGGCACATATGTTTTCCAGGGGCACAATTATATATAATTTCCATCTTCAGACTGATAGTGAGACCAGTTTTCTTACAAGTTTCTAAGAAATGGTCCATGATGATCTGGAGGTCCTTTTTTCTCTGAACAACAAGCACGCAGTCATCAATCAACAAAAGCTCCTGAGCAAGTTCTTCAGAGGTCTTATTTTTGCACTGTAGGTGGCTGAAATGATACCGTTTGCCATCTATTCTGAAGCTGCTGTACATTCCTTTCTCTAAGTTATTGAAGGCATAAGTAAGCAAAGAAGCAAACAACATGGCAGCTATTCACATCCCTGCTTGACTCCATTAGAGGTGGGAAGAGTTTGAGAGAAGTTGATTGAAAGCTTATCTTTGTGTGACACATTGCTCCTTGACCTTTCCTTTTGGAATGACAGAATGCCTAATACTGGATAATAAAATCAATCACTTGTATAATGTCATTGTTTCCATTGATAGGATGGATGAATGAAATGGAGCTTGTTTTTCTATTCACATAACAAGACTGACACACATTAATTATGGGGGATGGGAAGAGGGAGGATGCTGATTGTACAAAGTTCCTTCCCACATACTTAGTTGAGTAGGATTTCCTTCCCAAATGCAGTACATCCATTAAAAGCAATTTGTGATAAACATAATGTAGTCAAAACAATAGCAGCTCCACAATGTTACTGTAGAAATGGCTACTCATTAGCCTTATGAAAGAATGTGGAATTGGGAAACAGATTTGATATTCCAGGGAAAGACCCAAATGCCAGCTCAATTTGGACTGATTTAATGTTTTTTGTTTTTCAGTCTGAGGTCCCTGGTTGTAGTGGTAGAAATTGAATTTAATTTCCCAGGTGGTTCATCTGATTTTGCTGACAGCCCAAGAATGATTGTCAACCATTTCCTACTTGCGTCCCAGTCTGTTTTGCTTTCAGACTTGAAAATTGAAGTGAGTTTTAGATGGTATGAACTTAAACTGAAATTAATCCAAATAATCTGGATGAATTCTTCATTCGGCATACTGTAGCTTTGTAAAATGTAGTGAGGAAAATTAATAATGGAAACACTTAAAAGCTGGACTATGTGAAATGTCCTGATAAACGACACTGAAGGACCTTCTGATTCTGAATTGGATACATTATTTCTTCTCATTTTGCCTTTTTTTATAAAAAAGCATTTAGCAGCTATTCTGTTGTAAACATTTGCCAGAATTACTTTTCAGAGCTTAAAGGTTAAAAGATCTCTCTTCCAAAATATTGAATTTCATAATCAATCTTTATTTTTTTCCTCCATTTGTTTTTATTAAAACAGGTGATTGAAATTTGTAACCATGTGGTTCATTTAGTATTGGCACTGACCTTGCTCTTTAATGTAGATTCATAGTTGTGTTAGAGAAATTAGGGCTGAAGATTGCAGGCCAGCATTAAGTCAAATCTGTACATTAAAAATAAAATCTTCAGTAATTTAGGCAAAGGGTATTGTTTTGAATAGGTGACTTTTTTTTTAGCTTTTGTAAACGTTTGAAAGATTCCTGAGGCATTACAATTCTCGATGTACTTCTCTAACAAAAGTCCAGTTAAATAGCAATGAATTAGGAAAATCCTACAACTAAGATTTCTTCTGTGAAAGAATGATTGCAATGTTCATGTTCTGTTGCTATTGCATATTAAACAATTTAACTGAAGTTGTGCTGGTGAAAAATCCTTGCACCAATTACAGTTACCCTAGCCATGAAGAAATGTTAAAATCTCCATTGGGATTATAGTCTGGTAAATTAGTTGGATATGAACAAATGGTTGTGATTTTAAAAAGGAAAGACATACATTAAAAAGCATCTTTCACTACTTCGGGACATCCCAAAGTGCTTTACAGACAATCAAGCGCTTTTGAAGTGCAGTCACTGTTGCAATGCAGGAAACATGGCTACCAATTTGCTCACAGCATGGTCCCACAAATAGTAACGAAGTAAATGACTGGGTAATCTCTTTTAGGTGTTGGTTAAGGTATTAATTTGGTCAGAACACCAGGAGAACGCCCATGCTCTTCGAATGGGATCTTTTATGCCCACTTGAGAGGGAAGATGGGGCCTTAGTTTTGCATCTCATCTGAAAGATGGCCAACTTCCCATATTTGGAAGCTTCAATTCCCAATATATAGTGATAGTGCTGCTTAAATATACAGAAGTGCAACTCTCAAAGTTCAGGTTATTATGCCATTACGTATTTGTCCCAAAGAACTTTATGAACCAGAATTGCTAATTACAAACTTCATTTGTAATCCCCAATTAAAATATTCTTAGGAGCTTGTTTGCATCTTGATAAAACAGCTTTTTTTCTTGATGATGGGAAAAGTCTTTTGCAGTTTTCACTTGCTTGATATGTCAAAAAACTATGATCTCCATGTTATGCTAATCAGGTTTGACTGTTCGTTCATCAGTATTTTCCGCACTGCTATTGCTCCATCCACTGAATGCACTGCTCTTCTGATGCCACAGTTGAAGCCTCATTGTTGACCTTGAGATGTGATGAAGTAAAATAATTTTTTTTTTAAATTAGCAGCATAATTAGGAACATAGAAAATAGGAGCAGGCGAGGTCATTCGGCCCTTCGGGCCTGCACTGCCATTCAAAAACGATCATGGCTGATTGTCTAATTCAGTGCCCTGTTCCCGCTTTCTCCCCATATCCCTTGTTCCCTTTGGCATTAAGAAATATATCTATCTCCTTCTTGAATATATTTTAATTTGAAATATAGAGCTAAGATTTGGTATTAATGACATGAATAAAGATGTTTAGATTGTCAGAACATATACTAGTAGGACATCGATTTTGTGCGTCAGCTGTGGCTCAGTTGGTAGCACCCTCGTCTCTGAATCACAGGATTCTGGGTTCAAGTCCTACTCCAGAGCTTCAGTGTAAAAATCAAGGCTGACAATCCAGGGTGATACTGAGGGAGTGCTGCTCTGTTGAAGGTGCCATCTTTTGGAGAAGACGTTAAACTGAGGCCCCCATCTGCCTGCTCAGGTGGACATAAAAGATCCCGTGGCATTATTTTGAAGAAGAGCAGGGGAGTTACCAACAGTGGCCTGGCCAATATTTATCCCTTAATCAACATCACAAAGAAGATCATCCAGTCATTATCGCATTGCTGTTTGAGGGAGTTTGCTGTGCATAAATTGGCTGCCAGGTTTCCTACAGCAGTGACTATACTTCAAAAGTACTTCATTGGCTGTAAAGCGCTTTGAGACATCGCGTGGTCATGAAAAGCACGATATAATTGCAAGACTTTCTTCCTTCTTTTACTTTTAACCGACATAGGAAGTTGAAGCTCACTTGATTTGTAACCTCAATTTAGTTTGTATGTAAGAATTGAATTCAGTTACTGAAGATCACTTTTGGGACTATTTTCCCCCTCTTCAAGATATTTAAATTATATTTTTCAGATGTAAGTAGATCTCAGGAGTGTTGTAAAATTAAGCTGACATCAATCCAATGATGCTTGTCCCATGTAATCATGGAGCCAAGAATCAGCATTGTAGAATTATTTGTGTGATTTCTAACTCATGTGCATGAGAGTTTTTATTTATCTCAGAAGAGATTGATATCGTTAAACGTAAGTTCAGAAGCAAGTTCTGAATAGATCCCTTCTTTAAACTTGCGTAAAACACTGAATAGATTGCAGCTTTATACATATCTCTTTGTATAGCGAAAGGTGTAATGTACACCTATATTGGGCTGAATTTGAAGCTGCCCCGGCGGGTTGGATGGTGGCATGGGGGCAGCGTAAAATTGAGCGGGAGGCCTTTCCATCCCGCTTCTGGCCAACTTTACAGCGGTTGGGTGGTGGGGGGATGGTGGGAAACAGCCCGCCTGCCTGAGGCCAATCAAGGCCCTTAAGTGGCCACTTAACAGCCACTTAAGGGCCCTCACACACCTCCATGGGAATTTTACCCATGGCAAGCGGGTGTGCTGGGGACCTGAAAGGCCGCCCAGCGATAGCTGTCAGCCTTTCCGCGCAGGGGGTGGCGCCATGGTAGTCAGGCACAGGGTGCCCGAATCAACCACCCTTGCTTCTCTGGGGCACGCCTGATTCCCTTGGCGAGGCATCAAAAACCTACCTTGGATCCCGGCTCCATGACATCCTCCTCGGTCGGCTAGGCTGCAGTCCCAGCAGTGGCCACCGCTCCCGGTGGCGCTAGTGGGACTGAGCTGCTGGCCCTGTGGCCGGCAGCTCACTGAGGTGGGACCTCCTCCCTCAGAGGGTTAAAGCCTGGGGACCCGTAAAATGCAGGTAGGACGCCCGGGCTAGGCGGAAGCTGGTTCGCCACCGACTTTTGCGTTGGTGGTGAAGTTTCGTCTGACTATAGTAAACTCCAGCCCATATTGTCCCATGTGGAGAGATTGAGGAGACTGGGCCTGTATTCTCTAGAGTTTAGAAGAATGAGAGGTGACTTCATTGAAGCATACAAAATTCTTTCAGGGCTTGACAGGGTTGATGCAGGAAGGATGCTTCCCCTGGCTGCAGAGAACTATGTCTATCCCCCTGACTGTACTGTCCCCTGCTACCACTACATTCCTGTTTACTCACCCGCTTGAATGGCTTCCTGTATCACGCTGCCATGGTCAGTTTGCTCATCCACCCTGCAGCCCTCGTTCTCATCCATACAAGCTGAAAGAACCTCAAACCTGTTGGACAATTACAAGGGCTGAGGCTCCTTCACTTCTGCCTTCTCAATCCTGTTGCCTGTCACTCGCAGTCACACCCTCCTGCCGCTGACCACTGACCAAATCAGAAGACCCTATCCTAAGGGGTGTGACTGCCTTCTGGAACAAAGTGCCCAGCAATGGTAATGCCGTTGAATGTCAAGTGGAGATAGTTCGATTCTCTCTCATTGGAGATGGTCGTTACCTGGCACTTGTGTGACGCAAATGTTACTTGCCACTTATCAGCCCAAGCCTGAATGTTGTCCCGATATTGCTGCATATGGGCATGGATTGCTTCAGTATCTGAGGAGTTACAAATGGTACTGAACACTGTGCAATCATCAGTGAGCGTCCCCACTTCTGGCCTTGTGATCTGAGGGCCTGGTTACTTTATTTTCCAAACCATGTTTGTGAAAAAGAAAATATTCTTTTCCACTATTTTGCTTCTTCTGCTTTACTCTTTCACTTCAAGTGATTTGTCATAGTAGATATTGAATCTAACCGACTAGCTGCCTGTTTGATCCTTGATAACCTCTGATTGCCACATCATCAGTAGTCTGTGATGAATTATTCTGAGTAACTGTTCTTGAAAGAGAAAATTCTGTCTTTATTATAAATAACGATAAGTTAAGTTTTTCTAAAAGTGTCATCAGCTCTCTGTTAAGATGTCAACCCATGAACAGTCCATCATTACTTGTTCATTTACAGTCACTTTCGCTGAATTTATGATGTACAGTTGAGGTTGCAGTTTGTTTAGTTAATTTATTTAACAATTACTCAGCCTGAGGATGCTGTTGAAAAATTTGTCGTTTGATAAAAATGAAATTAGCCAAGAGCAGTTGCGTAATTACAGTTGTGCAACATCACCTGAATGGCCCTGTGTATTACTGTCCTCTTATTTAACTTGCCCTGTTCTTTTCATTCTTACAAGTTCTTTTCCTCCCTCGGACATACAGATAAAGAAGCCTACACAGAGATTTATTCAAAGCCTTGGGACTGTTTCATGGTAGGGTTCCCTATAGATCCGAATCGCTGTGCAGTGAAACAGCACAATTTCAGGTTTGGCTTATAATTTTCGTCTTTCACGCATTCTCAATCTCAACTATATGCTGTGGTGGGGCAGTGACCTGGAAGCCAATTGTTTCCCCCACGGGGAAGGAGGAAACGGAATAGTTGAAACCCAGTTATGCTGTTGCTCATTTTCCAGGAGCCCCTTATTGAACAGCATCGCCAAGACCCTAGGAGCAATGCTCCTGTCCATATAGCTAGGCAGGACAGATGCGTTGTGGCATGGGGAGACGAGAAGAGAGTTTATAGTAAGGATGAGATAATTGAATTTCTTTCTGTGCCATCTGTGACAAACAGACACTTTGGCAGTGGGATCCATTTCAGGAAGACTCCATTTTACCCTTGTGCCTCTGATCTAAACTTTTCACCCTTAGGCTGTCTAAAAGGACGAACCCGGGTGAAGAGAACAGATCGGCAGCATTTGTACAAAAAACAGGCATTTATGAAATTTGCATTGAAATGTATCTTCGCCATCAGTAGCATTGGGAGGAATTTATTTTAAAATATCCTGGAGTCCAGAGTTGCTTTTGGTTGTTGTGTGCTAGGTCATGTAGCCTTAGGATTTTTTTCCCTACTTTAATGTAAAATGCATTTGGTAAATCTTTTAGAAGGAGGAAGGAAGAGAAAAGGCAAGCTAATTGGAGATGTTCTGTTATGTTGTTTTGACAGTAATAGAAACAAGCTGTTTTGATTTTAAATTGCACAGGAAATTGCTCAGTAATGACTGATAACTGAGTGGAAAAACTGTTTTCCCGTGCTTACATTGCACAATGGTAAGGCACAGCCATAATAGCTTAACTATTTTAAGTGTTTGCTTACTTAAAAAAAATCTTTCCCCAAAGTTTTGGTGTGTGTTACTATGAAAATGTTTAAAAGCTACATTCACTGCTTTTACTTTTTGAGTAGACCTTCATGCTGCTGTGTGTGGTGGCTACGTCTGTTAAATTCTGCTGCTTTTCCCATGAACAATTGTACGATCAATTTGTTATATCATTTTATTATTTATTTTGTATACCAAGTTATTTCAAGCTGCCGCTTGCTCATATACATGCAGCAATTTTGCACTGCGCACCTTCGAGTTCATAAAATGCAGTTTAGGCTTCACAAGGCGATATCACGGGAGTGATGTGAAGCTATTAAGTCTCACATTGCTTTCATATTGTGCTAAGGTGTAACTTCTGCCAGAAGAAAACAACCTTCAAAAAAATTCCAAGGCAGTCCATAAAGTTTAAAAGGATGCTTAAGTTGAATGATTGAAGTAAATGGCTAACTGTCCCATTCGCGTTTTGCTAACTTCAACACCGAAGATTGAAACTTGGCATGTGCTTTGCCTCACCAGAGCACTGTGCAGTCTGGCTTTGCTTCTCTTTAAGCAGGTTGCAGCCTCAGACTAGTACCTGTACAATAAGAACACTCATCATTTCTTCAAAATGATAATTCTTGCTCTCAAAGCCATAACGCTTCAACATAAATTCCACTGAAGTAGTTACCATGAGTATTGGAAATCAGTTACATTCGTTGCCAGTCGTGTCAACTCAGATTTAATAAAATTAACCAAACTGACCCTTTGAAGAGTCCTCTGAAGGCATTTACTGTTTACATTGTCATGATAAGATTGTAATTTATGATGGCTTACATCCAGTCCAGTTTGGTAAAATAGCGTGGGCGACAGTTTCATTAAAGCTCAAGTTAAACAGGATATATAGTGAAGCAGTCAATCAGCCTGCAATCTTAACAAGCTCTTAATGTAATGTGTTTGGAAACTCAGTGAGTGATTTGCAATATTCGGTCTCAGTACTGTGCCAATAATTATCTCCATAATAATGCCTGGAGTCCCTCTCTGTTTTTGCTGACATTTGACACTGTGTACGTTATGCATCATGTGTTGGTGATGGAACGATACATGCCTAAAACAAAATACTAATTGTTCTGATTCGATCAATCTCACCTACTAAACAAAATAAATTACCAGGTGATGAATCACATGCATCTGCAGTTACCAAAATAAAAAGTTCATGCAAACTTATGCACATCCTTTTTCTCTATTGCTTAGAAAACAGACTTAAATCTTGGTCGTAAACTTCAAGCGAACGTCAGGAAAGTACATGCACATGTGTGCATATGTCATATATTTAATAAATCTTTTCTCTCAGGCAGAATTGTAACAGGGGTATGGTAGTGTGGTGGTTTTGATACTTCACTGATAATCCAGAGAATGTGAGCTCAAATTCCACATTTGAGAATCTGAATTCAGTTTAATATAAAATCAGGTATCAGTAGAAGTGAACACTGTTGGATTGTAGTTAAAAACACAACTGGTTCACTAGTGTCCTTCAAGGAAGGAAACCTGCTGTCCTTATCCACTCTGGCATTTACATGAATCTAGACCAACGCCACCGTGGCTGAGTCTTAGCTTCCCTCTGAAGTGACCCAGCAAGCCACTCAGTTGTATCAAACCATGATGCTGCAGTGGATCAAGAAGATAGCCCACCTTCTTAGGGCAACTAGGGCTGGGCAATAAATGTTGGCCTTGCCAGGGGTGCTACATCCCAGGGTTACACTTTTTTAAAAACTAGATTAAACTGGTGCAGTGTCTGTGATTCCATAATTTACGTAAAAATCTTTGGCTTAAGTGTTTGACAAATCTCATAATTTGTATTTGGGTTATTGATATTTCCGATTCAATAACTTTTTTGCAACTCTAATAACTCAAGCTGCTGTTTGTTCGTGCAACTTCACAGGCTGTGAATGATTTTAAATGGCGCCCATAGTGTAAACTGCCGATGTGAACCTGGGTAAATGCATTAATCATCTGTGATTTACAGTCTAACCCAGGAACAGAAATTGCAAAATGTAATTTAGCTTTGAGACTAGAATTAATGTTTTCTAATGTGGGTAGAAGCTTGCGTCAGATTTATTAGTCCCACTACTGGAGGTTTTGATAAACGTAGTAGGCACTTATAAATGATAGACTGCAGCCTGTAGCAGGAAGGGAAACTGAAATAAGGCTCTTCTCAGAAAGATGCAACAACCTTTACTTGACATGTATTTGTGCTTCTGTTCCTGGGAGTACACTGCAGGACAACAATGAAAGCCCAATAGTGCAGATGACTGCATTGCCTTACAGCAAATTTTGGAAATATTAAAGTCGGTAAATAAATTTGTGACCTGACGATCTGAACATCCAATTGAAAAAAGGAGTTCCTTCTGTCGTATCTCTTTCAACATTTTTTTTAAAAGTAAAATTTAAAGAATGTAATCCAGGTCTGATTTTTATTTTGGGATTATTTCACTTTGTTTTCATACTTAGAAACGCATTTCATGTATAAAACAAGGCCTTTTGGTATTCTGAATTTCTCCCTTGCAAATCAGCATTGTAGGGATTTAATGGCACCACTGAGTCAATGATGCACATGTAGCTGTTCAGCTGCAGTTGTGACTTTAAAGTTCCAGCCACAGATGGAACTTTTCAGACAGCAAGGGACGATACATACCATAGAGGGCAGCAAGTGCAAACATCACTCTTCTGGCCTGAACCCACTGGAGCAGCCTCTTAAAGCTCCTCAGTGAATCGACTGTTCGGTCAGCTTTGGTACCACAAGCTGAGATACCATTTGTTAATTTATTATGGTGATATCGTTTGAAGATAGAAATGTAACAAAGTGACTCTTAGGTTTGCAACAGGCTACTTGAAAGTTGCTTCTATGTCACTCTTTAGCTATTAGTATCGCGTTAAAATATGTAACCGACCGATATTGTTCAGATGCACTCTGGTTATAGATGCAGTTGTGTAATGATTCTGTGATCAGGTTTGCTTTGCAAATGTCAAAATCACATGCTTTTTTTTATTGCCAAATTGGTTATAAGCTTACCTCTTTCTTTTAAGTTGAAGTTGTGCTCGCCTTACCAGTGTTGTGCTGTTTCTGTGTTGCAATACTTCTATTGAAAGACCGTGTTCCAGTAATTTGTGTTGAGCGTATGTTTGTTTGGAGACCTGTGTTGATTTGTACATGTTCACATCTGGAACACCATTCTTTACACTGCAGAGCACAGGAGCTGCTGGTCGTGGGGCTACCAAATTGGATGATCTTTTCCTACATCTCTTTTGCAGGAAGGCTCTCAAATTGAATTTGGCTGTTGAGTTAAACAATGACTAACTCCATTTCTTGCTGAGTGCAGATGAGCTGCCAGCTGGAGATGGAAGAGATGATAAGATCTGTCCCAGGCTGAAAGTCTGCAGTCTGACATGTACTAGACAAGATGATAGGGCTCTCCCAAGATCATTTTTCATGCAATATGTGGCTTTATCCAATTACATTTACTTATGCTCTTTAGAAATATGGTTCTGAAAAGCAATTGGTCTTGAGAATGAGACATGTAAAATGATTACAGTCCTTGCTGTATTCATTCTTTTCATAACTAAAGTAAATAGGGGTCATTGCTTAGCTAACTTGAGGCAGTTAAAAATGATTACCAAGTCATTCTCCTGCTTTGCAATTTGAAAACGAGGGTATTTGTAGCAGAAATATAGTTTACCATAAAGATCTGACAGAAGCAAACCTATTAGAGTAACAAAAAGAATAAGATCGTGTGCTGAACAAAAACACTTGAACATAAGTTATAATTTTCATTTTAAAAAGCTCCACTCTAAATTAATCCTTCCTTTGTGTCAAAAGGTCTTTGTGCTGGCATTATTTTGTATTAGCACAGGTTTATGTGGAAAGGTTTGAATAGCTTGTGAAATCTGTTCATGTGATTGCAGTGCACTCCGAACAGGCTTTACATTGGAATAGGGGAAAAAGTTAATTACTTTTATCAATTCAGATTCCAGATCAGGACTCTGAGGCTACACAAACAGTAATGCCAAACAATGACATAGGGCTGGATTTTGTTCTCCCCCAGACATCAGGGTCCGTAGCGGGAGGGGGGCCTGAAGATGCCTCCGGGAGAGGGCCGCCATGCACCCCGATGCTGGGAGAGCCTGACCCGATATTACCGCCGGCGGCAAGGGCACTTGGCGGCCCTCCCCAAGCCCTGCCGCTCGGCGACAGGACCCCCATTTGAATATTTAAATTAATGAATTAATGATACGCCGCCGCCTGATCTCCCACTGCGATCATCGGCCCGGTGGCTGGCACTCCCGTGCCTTCGGATCCCGGTCTGGGGTGACTAGGTGCCACGCTTGTGGGGAGGGAGGAGGAGGTAAGTTTTTCAGTGTGGGGGTGGTGGTGGCGGAGGGGAAATGAGGTCAAAGTAATGTCATGGGTGTAGGGGGATGGTGGGAAGGGTTGAAGGTTAAAGTTTGTGCAGTTTGGGGGGGGCAGGTCAGATGGACAAAGTATTTTTGGGGGAGCAAAGGGCAAATAATTGAAGAAATGTCTTTATTTTTAAAAATTTACTGTAACTTTAAATATTTAAACTTCCTAGTAGGACTTGCAGCCCTTTAAAAACAGTCTGTCCCCTCCATGTCAGTGGGGGGCCCGGCCCGCTCCAGCTATTTAAATGAGCTGCTGCACGGAAGATTGTGGCCACTCCGTGACATGCAGACCGTGCAGGCATGCTGCCGTTTTTACCAACTGCCACCGAGATCGGCGGCGGGCACAGAAGATTCAGCCCATTGTTGGCAGAGTTGCTACCATTGTGATTTCACTGCCTCTTTCAAATTGTAGTTGTTACTGCTTTTCAAATTGGTATAAAAAATTTTTCCGACTGTAGTGTTCCCCATAAGGTCTTTGTATTGCCATTTTTTATGATATGAATATTAATTCCACAAAATCATCTCACTTCCCACTCCCATTCTGTACAAATGGTAAAACAATCAGGTGAAAAGTTGTGTATCTAAATATTTATTTAGGATGAGACCAGAATATTATTTTCATGAGCTGGTCATTAAATATTAATATGTCCACGTTAAGTTATGCCATTCCCTCCAAATGTACGACTACCTCCAGTCTAACAAGTCTAATATAAAATCTGTACTCTTAGGGCCGTTGTTTATATTGAGTTCTTGCCAACTCCATCCCCTACGGCTTTGCATAGCTGCAGTATCTGCATTATGTTCTCATCTATCATCTGAGAACTTAGCGCAGCTACAGGACTCATACACAAGGCCATAGGCATCGCCTCTCAGTCAAGGCATAGGAGAGATTTGGAAACTCACTTTTGAGCTTGAGATGCCATTGAAGATAAGAGAATCAACTCTGCCTAATGCACTGACAATACTGCTCCTCAAATTTGATTCTCTCAGAGGAATGTTGTTGGTGTTTTGGTCTCGAGCACAATACTGGAAACATTCTGGTGGGTACAGATGTTCCAGGGATTACCAGTGCTTAGATGATCCTGACAATTCCCCAAGACCTGGATGTGCCTTTTCATCATCTTATCTGGATAACCCCACAGAATCAGTCTCACTACCTGCAGTCAGAGGTGTAAGCTTTTTCTATGGTACAACCCAATCCTATTGTAGACAAAGTACTTGCAGAAAACTTGCATCACTGGATTTTCTGGGCTCAGTTCCAAGCTCCTGATTGTAGAGGCTACTGAGAGAAAGTTAAATCCTGAATGTCCCTTGTATATTTTTCTGGCTCCCTAAAATTTTGTGCAATAAAGGTGTTTATTCGATGGGCGACGTTGTAGGAAACTCAAAAGAAACTGAATTGGAAAATGAAAGGGGGAATGAGAAGAATAATACTGGAATGACTGCAAGACTGGATTAAAAATTAATATTGTTCATCCAATGATACATAAAAATAAAGCGTACCTAGTGGGAAGGAAGTAATGCAGTTGCATCATAATATTTACCAGAAATGTGGGTTGAATTAAGAAGTGGGGAGAAAAATTATTTTAAAAAAATTCATTCATGGGATGTGGGTGTCGCTGGCTAGGCCAGCATTTGTTGCCCATCCCTAATTGCCCTTGAGAAGGTGGTGGTGAGCTGCCTTCATGAACCGCTGCAGTCCTTGTGAGGTAGGTACACCCACAGTGTTGTTAGGAAGGGAGTTCCAGGATTTTGACCCAGCGACAGTGAAGGAACGGCGATATAGTTCCAAGTCAGGATGGGGTGTGGCTTGGAGGGGAACTTGCAGGTGGTGGCGTTCCCATGCGTTTGCTGCCCTTGTCCTTCTAGTTGGCAAAGGTCACGGGTTTGGAAGGTGCTGTTTAAGGAGCCTTGGTGCATTACATTGAAATGTAGGGGAAGATTTTAAGGCCCTGCTGGGGCCAGGAATGGAGGTAGATCGGAATGGAATTTTGCGCTGCCGGCTTGCGTGCCAGTTCTCTGGCTGTGGCCATTTTACCGGAAAGGGGATTGGCGGTGGCAGGGCTACTCGCTGACAAGTGGCCGGTAACCAGTTCGGCTAGTTAAGAGCCACTTAAAGACCAATTGTTGGAGGCCGACTGGGCCATCACAGTGGTGGTCCAGCTGCTGAATCAGTTTTTTATTTAAATTTTTTAAAAAGCTGGAGATAGGTTTGCCACATTTTGAAGCGCTCCCTTGTTCACTTACTTGCAATGGCACCTTGCTGTCGCTTTCAAGCTGGAGGGCCTCTGATTGGCCCTCCAGGTTAGAGAGCCTGTCCGCTGTCCCTAATTGGATGGCAAGCCCACCGTCTGACCATTAATTGGCCGCTCTGGAGAAAATTACCGTGAGTGACCGTTTCCCACACAGTGCAAACTTCTGATCCCCAATTGAACCAGATTGGCGGAGGTGTGGTGGGTGGGGGGGGGGTGGTTGGGGGGGAGGGCAGCAGTGGGGAGTGGTGTGTTGGAGTTCAGAAGCCTGCAGGAAAATCCTGCCCATAAATTGTAAAACTACTGGGGGACATTGTGTAAAGGGAAAAAAATTTGATACCTGGATCTATTTGAACAATCTGTGATCAGTACTAGTAAAATATTTATTCTGTGCCATCAAATATGCATTTTAATACATTTAAGGTAGCATCACAGTTAGCTTAACTCTTAATCGAGGAAGTCATGGTTTAGATCCTGCTGTTGGAAAATGCTGCAGGTGACCATGACCATTCTGGGATAAGAAGGCATATTCCTCGTGTTGCTTGTTTGGGTTGAGGGGAGAGGGCGGGGGGAGGGTAGTGTGTTGCCTTGATGAAGTTGCGACTGGTGCAGGGACACTGCTTGGCGTTGGGGCCTATCGGCTTGTCAATTGGATTTAACAACATTTGTGATCTTTCTACTGACACTTTTTATACAACGGCAAGGTTCTGAGAGTTTCAATCCTCAAAGTATTTAACCTATGACATGAATATGCTAATTCATCACATGTAAGTGTGGGGCTATTGGGATAAAGGAGCCAAATTTATCAGCTTAAATGCCAGGAGCAAAAATCCAAATTAAACAGCACCAGTACAAAGGAACTACAGATTAGCTAACTCAGCGAAGACTGAGGGTCAAGTGTGGGGCTATCTGGTCTTTAAGGCTTTGTACTCCATCATGTGGTAAGCTTCCTCAACAAACCAGTGGAGGAACTGAAATGTTGTTTGACTTATCAGAATTCTTAGTGTAATATTTGACTAATGCTTTTCGTTTTTTGTTCCCCATATGAGAAAACAAATCCCATGGGCTGATTAGCAATTCTAATGCTGCGCAAGTCTAAAAGGTAAATTAAATGCCACCAAGTGGGAACAAAAAATCCTGAATTGGGATGGTTAAACCATAGTGACTTGGAGCAACAGAAAAATCATTTCCAAGCATTATCTTACTAGTCAGTACTTCCAGAAATTGTCTTTTGGTTAATTGAAGATCAGGCGCCTTCTTAATTATAATGCCTAGATTTTGGAAGGAGGATAAATTCTCCTGCCATGGTAAATATGTAACAGGTGATGATATATAAAACGTTTTTGTTTGTACTTGGAGTTAGTTCTAGGATTGCATTGTAGTCTTAATCACAGTGTATCCGAATATTTCACAGCACTTCACACAGTTTCTAACTCCCACAAATCTAGCTGTCTGTTATGATGGAAACATTGTATGCCAACAACCTCACATAAACAGAAGTGAAATGAGTGATCAATTTATCTTGCGGGACTGGAGGTAACTGAAGATAAAATGTTGGCTTGGATACCAAGAGATCTCCCTGCTTTTTTTGCAGTGTGGCATGGAGCACAAGGCGTCAACTCGAACCACTGAAACATGTCATTGGAAACTTGGGTTGAACATTTCATTTGAAGTGCAGTGTTACACAAATTATTATGGTTTCTACAAGGCTCAAGCTCAACTTTCTAACCCAAAAGGGAAATGCTGTCAACTGACCCAAATGAATATATGCAATGTAAGAGTTGAAGGTACAAGGGATGCAAATTAATTGGATTCTTTGACACCTACCCTTCCAATTAGATGTATGGATGAGATGTTAAACCAAGGTGTCTGTCTGCTTTCACAGGTGTACGTGAGAATGCATGGCACTACTCAAAGAAGAGCAGAGCAGGGCAGTTTTCCTTGCTGTCCTGGCCAATATTTATGTTTCAACCAACATCACTAAAAGGGATTATCTGGCCAATATCACATTGCTGCTTAAGGGACCTTGTGGTGAACAATTAGGTTACTGCATTTCCCACATTACACCAGAAACTACTCCTCAAAAGTACCGAATAGCTGTAAAGCACTTTGGGACATCTTGAGGTTATGAAAAATGCTATATAAATGAAAGTTCCTTCTCAAAAGATCCCACAGCACTATTTGAGTTCTCCTGGTGTACTGACCCATATTTCTCCCTCGTCCTACATCACTGAAATAGATTATCTGGCTGATTATCTTATTGCAGTTTGTGAGACTTTGTGTGCATATTAGCTGCTGCATTTCCCTGCACTGCAACAGTGACTACCCTTGAAAAGTAGTTTGTTGGCTGTGAAGAAGCTTCGGACATCCTGAGATCATAACATATAAATACAAGTTCGTTCTTTCTTAAAATGAGGGTTATTCCAAATTATAATAGAATTTGTTGGTTTGATGTAAGATGTTGAAGTTTAATTTCCGAGTGGTCATTCCTGAATTGGCCATAATCTATCTTCTCACATGAGTGTGCAAGAAATAGGAACAGGAATAGGCCACACAGCCCCTCAGCCTGCTCTGCCATTCACTAAGATCATGGCTGATCAACCTCAACTCCACTTGCCCATCCTATTCCCATGTTTGTCCTTCTCAGGAGATTGGCTGACTAGTTGGGTCGGGTCAGTGGTTTTTGTGGTTATACTCTGTCTGGATGGGGCTGGCTTGATGGCCCTGATGGTCTTTCTTCGCCCTACATTTTGTATGTTTGCTTGGAACAGATTTGTGCAAAATAGGAAAGAGTAACTCACCTAATTCACTCTTGTTAATTGAGTGAATAAACATATCAGTTTACACTTAAAAGATATGCCTGTCATAGTAACCCCCATTGTTTTAGTGGAATTATCTGTTTGTGATAAAGGTGTTATTTTTAAACTATCCACAGATTGGACAGTGCATTATGGGTTCAGTTTGCATTTAAAAGGGAAGTAATTTGTGAGTGCAATAGGGAAACCCAACTCATTTATGGAAGGATTAAATCTAATGACCTATTAGCTTAATTGTGAATGTCTTTAATACAATACCTTGTTTTTATTTGCGTTGCCCCCTGCATGTTCTGTAATTGAAATGACCCTCCTCACCTTTACAATGCTTGTTTAGTATTTAGTCTTCTGTTAAGCTGCCACTGCAGCAGAAGTGCTAGAATTTATTCTTCAATCCATAACATTACATTGGTTACAAGGTACATAATTGCTTGCAGTCATTGTATCTCCCCATTATTACTGTGGGCAGTTAGCCATCAGCCTGCAATAGTTGACTGGTTCTGCTGGCATAAAGGATGAGAGTGAGGTTCCAGCATAAAATAAGCATCAAAAATAATCAAGCAAATTGTAATGTCTTTAACGAAGACAGTCTCCATGATTTAACAGGAAATGCACAGCGAGTCATTCAGTATCGGAAAGTGATTTGGTTGGCTGGCATCCTTCCATCTACGAAAGATGATGGGCATGCAGCAAACAATCCATTTAGGTTGGGTGTCTTCTCTTGGTGCACCTTTGCTGCTGGCTGTGAAGGCCAATCGTTGAGAGGCAGGTTCTGCCACAAGTGCTGCATGTGTAGCTGCCAAATGATGCTGTGAGTTATTGTTTTTGACATTGGTGCCTGTTGCCAAGCTGCTGTAGCAACTGGTCTTCGTGGTAGTGCACTCCAGTCCACAGGATATGTCGCCAGTTCGTGACTCCGAGGTGCAACAGTCGACATTTAGGGCCTTCATGTCATGCTTGCAGGCATCCTTGAAAGCGGTAGATTGGTTAATAGTTTAGGTAAGGACTATCTCTACCATTATGAATTAGTGTTTGCTCAAGATGAGACAGCTTGAAAGTTCCTGCTGACTCAGTGGGTAAAACACTGTCAGGTGTGTCATTGAACCATACAAATTAGGAAGGTCCAAGGTACGGTCGACTTTGTATCATGGTCAGAAGGTCGAGGCTTTGAGCCCCATACTAGGACCAGGAGTGCCTAATAGCCTCTGACTTTTCAATGCAGCATCTGAGGGAATGTTGCATCCTCAGAGGTCCTTTTGATGAGGATGATGAAACTGCTATTATCTGTATATTAAAGATCCCATAGCACTATCCATGCAGATTGAGGAGTTATTTTGTGCCCTTGCCAATATTCTTACCTCAATCTGTAGTATGTTGAGGAGAGGAAGCAAGAAAATGGGGAGAATGTTTGAGAAGGAATATGTTCCATCAAAGTAGTGACTTGCATGTGATGTTATCATGACAGTAATGGAGTATGGCTATTCTCCCATACTAATCAGGAAATGTTTGCCAAATACTTTCTTTTACTCATCGTGTTTTGGAATGTATAGTGTAATAATTCAGTTTTTTCATTTATCCGTTATCAATTGAGTGGAGCAGAGATGACTGAATGAATGTCTAAAAGTATATGACCTTGTGCAGCCCTTACTTTGATATTAACAAGAAGAATGTACTGCTTTAATGGTGCTATATAAATGTAACATTTCCCAAGGCATGTCATAGGAGCATTATCAAACACAATTTGATGCAGAGCCACATATGGGGATATTAGGACAGGTGACCAATAGCTTGGTTAAAGAGGTAGGTTTTAAGGAGTGTCGTAAAGGAGGAAAGTGAAGTAGAGAGATGGAGAAATTTAGTGAGGGAATTTCAGAGCTTAGGGCCCAGGGAGCTGAACGCACAGCTTCCAGTGATGGAGCGATTAAAATCAAGTATGCTCAAGAGGAGATTGCAAAACTAGGGAGGGGCGAGGCCATGGAGCAATTTGAAAACAAGAATGAGAATTTTAAAAGAGATATTACTTAACTGGGAGCCAGTGTAGGTCACTAAGCACAGGGATGATGGATGAATGGGACTTGGTGTGAGTCAGGATACAGGCAGCAGAGTTTTGGGTGACATCAAGTTTATGTAGGTTGAAAGATGGGAGGCTGGCCAGGAATGCATTGGAATAGTTAAGTATAGAGGTAACAAAGGCATGGAGGAGGGATTCAGCAGCAGATGAGTGGAATGATATTACAGAGGTGGAAATAGTGGTCTCAGTGGTTCGAAGCTCATCTCAGGGTTAAGTATGGCACCAAGGTTGTGAACCGTTTGTTTCAGCCTCACAGTTGTTGGGGAGAGAGATGGAATTGGTGGATGGGGACCAGACGCAATGGCTCTGGCTATCCCAATGGAAGAAATTTGTCTTAACAATTTCAAGACTGGAGGAATCCAGAGAATTCGTGGTGAGGTAGAACTGGATATTGTCAGCATACATTTGGAAGCTGACATTATGGCTGGGATTTTGTGAGGCCCCCTGAGGCGGGGGGGGGGGGGGGGGTGGTGGCACTGAGTATCGTGACAGGTGGCAGGGAGGAAGGCCTGTCGCCCAGTGATCTTCCTGGGGGCAGGATATGCTGACGGTGGCTTTCTCTCTGAGACACCAATTGAGGACCTGAAGTGGCCTATTACTGGCTAATTAAGGGCCTCTTCCCGCAGCTGCTGGGATCTTATCAGTGGTGGGGACGCCTTTTAAAATGAGGCGCCCTCCCTGTGGGCTTGGGGTTACCCTCCAAAGTGGGCAATTTGTGGCCCATGTAGGACCCTCACCAGGGACAACCCCCCACCCCCCCCCCCCCCAACCCCGAATTGCATGACCACCCCACCCCCACCACCCCTCGTCGGGGCCTTTCGAACTGGGCCCGGTGACCCTGCCGCACCTACCTTTGTTTCGGGGTTCCACTGCTGGGCCTGGGTCCAAGCCCCCTGCAATACCAGCAGTGGCCACCATTCCTGGTGGCACTGCTGAGCTGCTGGCCCCCTGATTGGCTGACAGCTCTTGGAGGCAGGATCCCCATCTCTTTAAAGTCTTTAAAGGGACGGGGATCCTGCCTCCTAAAACCTTGATTCAAAAAGACTGGATGATTGCTCGGGGGGGTGTGGGGGCGTGGTGTTTGTTGGCCCGGCTCCGGGAGTCCTGCCTCCAGCACAAAATCCAGTTATATGTTTTCGGTTGATGTCGCCAAGGGTCAGCATGTAGATGGGAAATAGGAGGTGGCCAGGGATAGATCCTTGGGGATGCCAGAGGTAGTGGTGAGGGAGAGGGAAGAGAAGCCATTGTAGGTGATTCTCTGGTTATGACTGGATAGATAAGAATGGAACCAGGTGGGTATAGTCCCACTACCCAGCTAGATGATCAAGGGAGAGGCATTGGAGGATTCTCACCGGTGAGTTACCTGGGCAATAAACTCTGCACTGTGATGTGTAATATCCAATAGATTATTCCACTGGATCATACTTCTCATCATTTTCATGCTGATCTTCAGGTAAATGTGCTTCAACCAATAACATCATTACAGGTCCTGGTCTTGAATCTTCAATTAAAAGCTGTTAATGGTGGAAATTGTGTGAAAGATCTTTATTTTGTAATGCGTTTTATTTTGTGAATTTGGTAATCTTGTTTGTATTGATATTATATGGGAACAGAAAATTTACTTCACTGATTTTAATTGACTGCTGATGTTTAAAGATTATGTAGTAATGTTATGTGGTTGTCTTGGCAATCTAGACTGCTCTTGAATGCAGGTGGGAGGTAGCGCTAGTGATGTCATGGAGTCAGCATGCTTATTTCTAAGATGCTTTCCCCTCCTCTCTCCCCGAGCTCCCTGATCAGTTGGATTGCTAGATGCTGCCTGATTGTACAGAACCTGAGGTGCTGAGGAACTGACCAGTATCTATTAACATTGATCAGTAATTGTGCATGAAGCAAATGATATATTCTATCCCTTGTCTGTATTATACCCATCAGGCACTGGCTGCTTTCTCCTACCCTTTAGCAAGTGGCCATTCTTGAAAGGTGAGGCAAAACATTATATTACCAATATCTGCTCAAACTAATTCTTTGTTGAGCTCTCCCTCCCTCTCTCTCTGCACCGAACTTGCAGTATAATATCACTTTATCACATCTTGATTTACTGAAGCGCTTCAAGAAGAATGAATGAATTTAAAGTGCATTGACACTTTCCCCACAAGTTGTTGCCACATTCAGCAATGAAATGAATGGCCAGTTAATCTGTTCTTTTGGTGTTGATTGAGGGAGGATTATTAGCCAGGACACTATGGGAACTCCATTCTGTTCTTAAGTGCCATGGGATTGTTAGCATTGATCTGAAATACCAGAACGTGGCCTTGTTTTACCTTTAATGTTCAGCAGAATCACTAAAACAGGCAGGCAGACATTATTTAATGAAAGTAAAATACTGCGGATGCTGGAAATCTGAAATATAAACAAGAAATGCTGGAAATACTCACTGATCAAGGGTCAATGACCCGAAACGTTAACTTTTTAAAAAATTCATTCATGGGATGTGGGCGCCACTGGCCAGGCCAGCATTCATTGCCCATCCCTAATTGCCCTTGCGAAGGTGGTGGTGAGCTGCCTTCTTGAACCGCTGCAGTCCACAGATGCTGCCAGACCTGCTGAGTATTTCCAGCATTTCTTGTTTTTATAGGCAGACATTATTTACCTGTCTTATCTGAAAGTCATTTTTGGCAGTGCAACAGTCCCTCAGTAGTACACTGGAATACTACACAGTGAAGTGCAATCAGCAAAATGACGGCATCTCCAGTTCATCAGAAGCTTTTTTTAAAGTAACATTTTGTGTGTGATTATAAGATATCTTTTTCCAGTCATTTAGTTTTCCAAAATTGTGCTTATTAGCTTTTTCAGTTTTAGCTTTTATTATTCTTCAACATATTGTCCAGTAGTCTCAATTTTGGTGCAAAATAGTTGAGGTTTCCTGTACATTTTGAAGGCAATCATGTCAAATTCTTTGTCACATGTAATTGAAGGCCAATTTAAAGAGCTCTTTAGAAGCTAAATGCAACATTAAGTTCAGTGCAGAATATTCAAGTTTTGAATGTGCTGCAATTTTATTATTTTCCAATTAAATGTTGTGAAAATGCTGACTTGACTACAGCAATTATGATCTGTGTAAAATGCAGATGTAATTCCAGTAGAATTTTGTTGGTGATCAATTTGGCCAGAATCCCAAATGATTAGTATAATGGACTGATCATTATAGCAGATTCCCGATATTACTGTGGTTTAGATGTTTAAAGTGCTGATTAGCAATGATGGGCATTGTGCTCAGTATGGCAGTTTGGGATTAAGTCAATGCAGTCAAAAACATTAGCTGATATCAACGGTTGAGTTAATATTTAAATCACTAATGTTAAGAGGGGAGGGTGAGCAGCTGATTAATGAGCTGTTTATAGCGTCCATCAGTACTGAGCAGGTCTAAAACAATGCTGCTTCTTGGCACGATCAGAAAGTGGGAAACATCAGCAGATGGCAGAACCATAGTATTCCAGCATGTAAATACTTACAAGTATTGACTTGCACCGATCTGCATAAGTGGTGGAACATGTGCTGAGTGACCTTGGCCTGTGTTTTGCGGTTGTAATGACAGCAAAACTGCCGGCGTTTGCCGGCGTTATTACTCCACTGAAACTGACGGAGATTTTTGGCGTTTTGGCGTCTGCATGTGCGCAGTTAAACGCGGAGATCAAGAAATTGCTGCCGGTGATTCCCCGCTCCTCCTCAGGATGTGCATTTGAAATCCTCAAAGATAGAAATCTTAGGAAACACTTGAATTGACGAGAGCTTTTACTTTTTGTTATTCGTCTCAAAGTAAAAACCATTGAGAAAGTTATGCCTTGATGAAAGAGGTGTAACTGGGTTTTTAAATGACATACTAAGTCGGAATTATTGCTGGATAACCTCCCTGCCCCTGAAAAACTAATTATATATTTGTGGAATGTCAAATTTCTCCATTATGATAAATTCCATAGACATTTTTTGTTTTGAAGTTTGTTTGTGATATTTCAGCTTCCACCTTAATCCTATGTGAATTAGAACATTACAGCGCAGTACAGGCCCGATCACTATCCACCCTATCTAACCCTCTGATTATCTTGTATGTCTCTATTAAGTCACCTCTCCTCCTCCGTCTCTCCAACGAAAACAACCTCAAGTCCCTCAGCCTTTCATCGTAAGACCTTCCCTCCATACCAGGCAACATCCTAGTAAATCTCCTCTGCACCCTTTCCAAAGCTTCCACATCCTTCCTATAATGCGGTGACCTGAACTGCACGCAATACTCCAGGTGCGGTCTCACCAGAGTTTTGTACAGCTGCAGCATGACCTCGTGGCTCCGAAACTCGATCCCCCTACTAATAAAAGCTAACACACCATATGCCTTCTTAACAGCCCTATTAACCTGGGTAGCAACTTTCAGGGATTTATGTACCTGGACACCAAGATCTCTCTGTTCATCTACACTACCAAGAATCTTCCCATTAGCCCAGTACTCTGCATTCCTGTTACTCCTTCCAAAGTGAATCACCTCGCACTTTTCCGCATTAAACTCCATTTGCCATCTCTCAGCCCAGCTCTGCAGCCTATCTATGTCCCTCTGTACCCTACAACATCCTTCGGCACTATCCACAACTCCACCGACCTTCGTGTCATCCGCAAATTTACTAACCCACCCTTCTACACCCTCATCCAGGTCATTTATAAAAATGACAAACAGCAGTGGCCCCAAAACAGATCCTTGCGGTACACCACTAGTAACTAAACTCCAGGATGAACATTTGCCATCAACCACCACCCTCTGTCTTCTTTCAGCTAGCCAATTTCTGATCCAAAGCTCTAAATCACCTTCAACCCCATACTTCCGTATTTTCTGCAATAGCCTACCGTGGGGAACCTTATCAAACGCCTTACTGAAATCCATATACACCACATCCACTGCTTTACCCTCATCCACCTGTTTGGTCACCTTCTCGAAAAACTCAATAAGGTTTGTGAGGCACAACCTACCCTTCAAAAAACCGTGCTGACTATCGCTAATGAACTTATTCTTTTCAAGATGATTATAAATCCTGTCTCTTATAACCTTTTCCAACATTTTACCCACAGCCGAAGTAAGGCTCACAGGTCTATAATTACCAGGGCTGTCTCTACTCCCCTTCTTGAACAAGGGGACAACATTTGCTATCCTCCAGTCTTCCGGCACTATTCCTGTCAACAATGACGACATAAAGATCAAGGACAAAGGCTCTGCAATCTCCTCCCTGGCTTCCCAGAGAATCCGAGAATAAATCCCATCTGGCCCAGGGGACTTATCTATTTTCACACTTTCCAAAATTGCTAACACCTCCTCCTTGTGAACCTCAATCCCATCTAGCCTAGTAGTCTGAATCTCAGTATTCTCCTCGACAACATTTTCTTTCTCTACTGTAAATACTGACGGAAAATATTCATTTAACGCTTCCCCTATCTGCTCTGATTCCACACACAACTTCCCACTACTATCCTTGATTAGCCCTAATCTAACTCAAGTCATTCTTTTATTCCTGATATACCTATAGAAAGCCTTAGGGTTTTCCTTGATCCTATCCGCCAATGACTTCTCGTGTCCTCTCCTTGCTCTTCTTAGCTCTCCCTTTAGATCCTTCCTGGCTAGCTTGTAACTCTCAAGCGCCCTAACTGAGCCTTCACGTCTCATCCTAACATAAGCCTTCTTCTTCCTCTTGACAAGCGCTTCAACTTCTTTAGTAAACCACGGCTCCCTCGCTCGACAACTTCCTCCCTGCCTGACAGGTACATACTTATCAAGGACACGCAGTAGCTGCTCCTTGAATAAGCTCCACATTTCGATTGTGCCCATCCCCTGCAGTTTCCTTCCCCATCCTATGCATCCCAAATCTTGCCTAATCGCATCATAATTTCCTTTCCCCCAGCTATAATTTTTGCCCTGCGGTATATACCTGTCCCTGCCCATCGCTAAGGTAAACCTAACCGAATTGTGATCACTATCACCAAACATGCTCACCTACATCTAAATCTAACCTGGCCGGGTTCATTACCCAGTACCAAATCCAATGTGGCATCGCCCCTGGTTGGCCTGTCTACATACTGTGTCAGAAAACCCTCTTGCACACACTGGACAAAAACTGACCCATCTAAAGTACTCTAACTATAGTATTTCCAGTCAATATTTGGAAAGTTAAAGTCCCCCATAACAACTACTCTGTTACTCTCGCCCCTGTCAAGAATCATCTTCGCTATCCTTTCCTCTACATCTCTGGAACTATTCGGAGGTCTCTAGAAGACTCCCAACAGGGTGACCTCTCCTCTCCTGTTTCTAACCTCGGCCCATACTACCTCAGTAGACGAGTCCTCAAACGTCCTTTCTGCCGCTGTAATACTCTCCTTGATTAACAATGCCACACACCCCCCTCTTTTACCATCTTCTCTGTTCTTACTGAAACATCTAAATCCCGGAACCTGCAACATCCATTCCTGCCCCTGCTCTACCGATGTCTCCACCCATGTCTCCGAAATGGCCACTACATCGAGATCCCAGGTACCAACCCATGCTGCAAGCTCACCCACCTTATTCCGGATGCTCCTGGCGTTGAAGTAGACACACTTTAAACCAAGTTCTTGCTTGCCAGTGCCCTCTTGCGTCCTTGTAACCTTATCCCTGACCTCACTACTCTCAACAGCCTGTACACTGGAACTACAATTTAGGTTCCCATTCCCCTGCTGAATTAGTTTAAACCCCCCCGAAGAGCACTAGCAAATCTCCCCCCCAGGATATTGGTACCCCTCTGGTTCAGGTGAAGACCATCCTGTTTGTAGAGGTCCCACCTACCCCAGAAAGAGCCCCAATTATCCAGGAAACCCAAACCCTCCCTCCTACACCATCCCTGCAGCCATGTGTTCAACTCCTCTCTCTCCCTATTCCTCGCTTCGCTATCACGTGGCACGGGCAACAACCCAGAGATAACAACTCTGTTTGTTCTCGCTCTGAGCTTCCACTCTAGCTCCCTGAATTTCTGCCTTAAATCCCCATCTCTCTTCCTACCTATGTCGTTGGTGCCTATGTGGACCACGACTTGGGGCTGCTCCCCCTCCCCCTTAAGGATCCCAAAAACACGACCCGAGACATCACGAACCCTGGCACCTGGGAGGCAACATACCGTGAGTCTCTCTCGTTCCCATAGAACCTCCTATTTGTTCCCCTAACTATGGAGTCCCCAGTACTTACCTTGCTCTCTTTAAAATGATTAAAAAGTGAAGGATAATCTGTGCATTTTACTTCCTGGTTTGCTGATGGTGAAAATTCTTCAGTGTGATTGACTACTTACCCTGCTTGATGACATCACTGTTGTTGGACGCCAAAGATTCCCTATAGCTGGTGTCAGAATGAAATGAACGTTGGGAAAGGTGAAATCCATGCCACAGAATTTGCCAGATCTTTGTGGGCAGCTTTCTTTGAGGTCAGTGGCGAGTGGTCACCTCACCACGAACTGTAGAATCCAAACCTTTTATGATAATAGCATAAAGAGATTTTCAGCATCATATTCACATGATTATTACAAGTGAATTGCATTATTTACTCTTCATGTTACAATCCCACAGAAATGCTACCAATCTTCAGCCTTTAAGGCACTGAAACGTTGTTTAGGTACAGTGCACATATACATATTTGTACAGTGGGCCTTACAATATCCAGAGAGCCTATTACTGTGTGATTGCCCAGAAATAACTGAATTTGGGGCAGTATAATAACTTAGACATGGCAATTGGATCCTTTGTACTCAATAGTCCCTTTGCAGAAACAATTGGTATAATTTGCTTACTAGGTACAAGGAAAATACATTTATTGAATGTATTTTTCACACTGGGGGATACAGTCGATAACTTGCACCTTCTTGAACAATATAGGATGCACAATATTGCCTAGAGAAGTTCTCAACTGCATAAAAACACCATTGGGATTTTCTCATTTGCTGCACTTCACTGTTTTTGAATCAATCTGTTTCCTAGTAAAATAAATGAAAAATGAAGCATCTATAGGTGTAAGGTTATTCTGGTAAGCGTTCCCAGCAGCTACAGCTGTGTACCCAACAATAATAGTTGCCAAGGAAACAGTCAGGACAACATGCATTTTCAATGCGTGTGTAATTTTTAAAAGCAACAGAATACTCGGGTGTCTAAAAGTAAACTTTGTGAGATTTGTTGGGAATGATAAATGTTGTAGTTACCATCATGAAATGAGGAAACTCCTGTTTATTTTCCTGTCCATCACTGCTTCTTTGGGAGAGGTACTGAAAATGCAATTTTGTGTGGGGGTCTAATTTCACATTGTTATCTGAAAATCAGAATTTCTTATGCATCATTCTTGTATATAAATGACCACTGATGATAGTTGAATGCAGCACATTAAAATTTTCATTCATTTAGAAAGTGCATGCATCAAATAAACTCATGCAAGTGTTTATACTAATGTTTTACTTTTTGCATTGCATCAAATAAATACCCTGATCTTTGGAACCAATGGCATTGTAGACTCTTGTTGAAGGTATTCCTGGAGGTTTCAGCAAATGGCCACCGACTGCCCCTCCCCCACACTCCTGCCCCTCCCCCACACTCCTGCCATTGGTTGGACAGTACAATAATCCTCTCACGTATCATCCTTCCCACACCAATTGGAAAGCTAAAAAAAACTCATTATCCAATTGGATGATTCTTGACTGTCAGTCAAACAGGTATTTGCTCGTCTCCATTTTTTTTATAACTAATAAGCAGACGCGTTCAACGAAAATGAATAAAACACATAACTTTTTTTCTTGCTGCTGTAATTTTTCTCCAGCGTTGCTCGTAGTACAGTCCTGGAGATTACTCTTCAACTCCTGGAGCCTTCAGGCCAATCCTAGAAGGTTGGTAACCCTATCATAGACCCAAGGAGATGTTTATTAAGGGTACAGTTAGATGTAGTTCTAAAATGATGCACAGCGAGCAGCAGCAATTGCATGTGCAATTTTAATGACGTAGTTTTGTTTTTAGACCTAAGATCACAGGCAGTTTATTTCCTGACATACTTGAATCCTGATACAGTACACTCAGCCTGTAACAGAGAGGGGGGGAAAAATTTCTCCTTCATCAGAGTCTCTCAGAATTCCTTCTGTGTCCAGGGGAGGCAAAGCGGCTGGAATTCCCAGCCAAAAACTTGTGGTGTGGGGCGTGGGGAAGATCTATTGGGGTGTCTCCAATGAAGGCCATGCCAATCCCTCCCTCGTGGCCTTCTGGGGCAGTGAAACAACTTTACTACCCTAAACCTGGGCCCCATTATCTGGAGTTTTGTGGATCCTCACCTACCACTAAAGGCCAAAGTGAGAAAGTTCTGAAAGAAAATACTTTGTCTATAGGGTCATGGCAATATACATAGGAATATACATAGCATACTCTTGTATGCTCAGAAAGCAGTTTATTTTGTGTTTGTATTGGTATGGCTGTTTGGATATAGTAGCTGGCTCTGTTACCCCTGGACGAACTATGGCCCTGAAGCGAGAGGGGGTGAAATTAGCTGCAATTCCCAATCTTGATACCATACCGATGACCTTTGCTTGAAAGTGTGCTTTGATCGGATGTCAGGTGAGGACAGTTTGCTGGGATTGTGTTATTGTTAGTTTGGTGGCATTCGCTATCTGTGCTAAAGCATGGTTGTCGTACCAGAGGGCAGCCAGCCAGCACCTCTGGAATATATCAGGAGTCAGTGCTTCTGAGAAAGGAGGGGGACAAATAAATTTATAATGTATACTAAACTCCAAATGTGAAATCCAATTTTCAAACCATTTGGAGTCTTCAACTTCTCTACTTTAAAACAAATTGCAATTTAAAAAATTATAACTCTCAAGTTTTGATTGGTAATTGTCTCATCTTTTATGGCTCCAGTAGTTCACAAACTTCCTTTGTTTAGCAAGTTTCTTATCCCGTTGTTATTGTGGTTTCCTTGCTAAACACAGCCAGAAGTTGCTTAATGTTGAAGAGATTTGTATACTTAATGCAAGTTTTATCCCTGTGGGTTGACATTCTTGGATGGATTGTGTGTATTTGTTTTGAAATGGGACCTGAATGCAAATCAGATTGATTCTCATGAATTCGAGAGGTTCCTGAGTAAATACAGCCAGGAATCTGCATCGAGAATTCATAGATAACTACAGAGAGAGAAATTGCTTTGAAAAACAAGGGCACATTTCACCACAGCTACCAATCTGAGACCAGAATCTACTGCGAGTACATGGGGCCATCAGTCGCTGATATCATTGCCTCCATTTAGAGCTCTGTCTCGAGAAAACTAATGTTCTCCTCAAGTAGAACATGAAGCATTTTTAAAAGAAAATTAAACATCACTTTTTGCCAGCTGCAGTTGGACTACGGCAGGTTTGAAGCTGGAACAGTACAAGCTTGCATAACTTCACTCCAAACTTGCACCAAGTTGTTTAAGTTGATGAGAAGTCTATACTATTGCATGTTGATTCAAATGGTGTAATATTACCATCTGTACATAAAGAAAACTTCATGGAACACATTGCTGCAGTCTATCTCAGTCTAGACCCCACCGCTGGTCCGTCTCTGGAGACTGATTCTTGTTTATGTTGTTGTCCTCCACATGTGAAGTTAACGTATTGTTTCAGTGTTGTATTTCATCTGGGAAAACAAGTTTCCGAGCAGACTGCAGAGGACATAAAAGTCACTCAGCAGTTTGCATTACGATGCTGCCACTACAGCGTTGGGTTTCACAGTTTTCATCAGTCATGTTCCTGAAGTTTAGAGGAAATCATTCTGGTCACAGTGCAAAAGGTCATAAGAGAATGTGGACTGGCCCACTATGAAAGGCCGTGCTCAAGGGAATTGTGTAGCTTCGTTCAGTGTTAGAAAGATGAAAGTTTCTGTCATCTTGTACAAGGGGCCTGCAAGGACACACACATGCATCTAATCCAAACAGGGCCGTAGGCAGGTTATTAAACCCTGGGCTAAAACTCAAGCATGTGACGCACTGGGAAATGCTCCTGCTTTTTTATTTTCAAAAAAGGAAATCACTTTTGCCTGCAACTCATTAAAATGTTTAGGTATTTAAAACCGAAGATCCATGTATTTTTTTTTATTGCTTTCTTATCTGTGCCAGATTTGGATGAGCTCTGTTGCAGGTTGCGATTTACTTTCAGACCTGCAGTCAATGATGAGGTGGCCAAAAGGTGGTGACGACGACTACAAAATGCATTCAGAATTATTAGGGTCAGGAACCAGCAGGTCCATCCCTCCTGGGTTTCTACTCTACTCTACGATATCCTTCAGTGCTATCGCTTTTCAGAAGTTGATTCCCAAACTCAGTCATATTATTTGCTTTATTGGCCCTTCGCTGGTAAACATAGCACACAAATTTGTTGCTTTTTTCTGCAAAAAAGAAAATAATTCTCGTTGACGTCCCTTTTTATTCCTGGCTGTTTAAACTTTCGCCCTTTTGGTATTTTGACTGGATCAACCTGGTACTGCCCTTTGGAATTTTGATAGCTTCGAATAGGATATATCCAAAGCTCTTCACCACCACCTTCCAATGGAAAAGAAGCTTAACATCTCCTCAAACTTAGATTTCTGCAAACCAGAATTTTCTTTTGTAGCTTGTCTTGCAAGAACCAATGGCCTTTGATTATGTATATAGCTGTTAATGCCAAAGATTATCCAGCTTTCAATTGTATGCTGGTGACATTCCCCTCTCTCTCTCTCCCCCTTCCCTCCTTCCCTCCCTTGTCACTCTCGAATCCACAACAACTCTGTGCTGTCAGATTGCTCAGCAGACATCAAACAGTGCTGGCTGCAATTGTTTCCCCTATATAACTGAGGAGACTGTGGCCATCCTACTGGGCTCCCATCAAGAAATTCAGTACCTTTTATTCCTGGTGTTTTATTTATCCCAGAGCTGAGCTTTCAGCTTCCTAGCTTATCACTCAGTATGATCGCCTATTTTAACTTCTGTCACATTGCCCATGTCCATTCTTGCTTCTCCTGACTACTGCTGCTGAGACCATTATCCATGCTTTAGCTAATCTCCAGACTCGATTTCTGATGCTCTATCCTTACCTCCATCCTATTGAACCTCCCATCTCATCCAAAACTCTACCACTTGCATGTGGCACACTCATCAAATCACCGGGTCATCGCTGAACCCCATTGACTCCTTGTTCCCCAAAGCATCAGATTTGAAGTCCTTGCCGTTTTCTTTATAAATCATTCCATGCACTTGAGTCTCTCTACCTCTGTACCCTTCATCCTTTAACTCTGACCTCCTACACATAACCTAAGTTGTTTGCTGCATTATCAGCCATACTTTCGTTATTTTTTTTCCCTAAACCCATTTGGTTGCAACTTCTCTCTCGAGCTTTTCTAAAAAAAAACTCCTCAAAACATATCTTTTCAACCATGCTCTTGGTCATTCTTTCTGGTCCTGTTTGCTGTCCTCCTTTGTGAAGTACCTTGGGAGATTTTGTTAAATGAATACTATAAAGGTAAATTATTAGACTTGTGCCACACTCTTCAAAAGCTGAGATGTTCAAATATATTATTTTAAAAAATGTTCAGTATCTCTCCATGTGGGCAGTGCTCTCAAACTGTTGCCCTAAATATTATATGCAGATGTACAAATTCAAGCTTCGTTACTTGTTGAACTTGTTTTTTTGGAGTGCTCATTAAACCTAGAGGAGACTTGGTCACTGGCACTTCGTGCAAACTCTCTGGAGAAATGTCAGTGTTTTACATAAATTTAAGCAGACAAGACTAGATATTTACTGCAAAGTTCAGCCAGAGTTTTTATTTATACTCGAACAGGAAAAAACTGCAGGGGTTTGAGGAAAGAGCAGGGCAGTCAGACTAAATTGGATAGCTTTTTTAGAGAGCCAATACAGGCTGGATGGGCCGAATCGCTTCCTTCTGTGCTGGATGATTCTATCATCACGTCCTGGCAAGAAGAATCAGTGTCGGATTTTTTTGATAAGTTTGCCTCCAGCAACATCCTGTTATATCATCAAAAAGTAAATTCACAATTCATGATGTCTGAGTTTATCATTAACTTTCTTACAGTGGTACAGAAGGAGACCCATATGTACTTTTTTACTGAGGTTGAAATCAAATGAGACGACAGGTAATCCCAAGTGGCAACAAACTTGTATCTAAGGGCTGGTGGAAGGGGAGAAGCTTTAGATGTGTACCATGTCGCAACAGTACTAAATAATGTTACAAGTGAGTGTAGCGAAGATCAGATCACTATGCTGGAGGTGGCACAAGGTATAAAATAATTATCATCCAGTTAAGCTACTTATGATTTTGCATATTGTTTAGTGATAGTATTGGTATACCTATCACAGTTATAGTCCCAGAACAATTTTTGGTATTTGCCATCTCCTCTTCCTGTCCTCTCCCTGCAACATATACTTTCCCCAGTCCAAGGAGAGAGGCTATGGACCTGATTTCAGCCTCCACCACTTTACACCCCAGATTGTGACCCATTGATTCCCTCAGTGATCTCTGGCAATATTTTAATTATAGTTAAAAATGTGGCATTTGTACTTGTCTTCAAAAACTGTCCATGTTCAAGGAGAGAGAGAAAATGGAAACAATTGTAGCAATTGAGTGCAACACACATACTGATCTAGTATTTCTGTTTGGTTATAATAATCGAATCTTTGTACGCTGCAAATGAAGTTTGTCTGGCTTCTATAAGTAATATTGAACGATGTTTGCATTGTTCTGTGGTCCCTTAAGTTCCTCTGCTGGATCAAATGCTCAAACAAAACACAAAGTGTGCAACTGCCAATTATTGGAAATTTCATCTTGTTAATATTGATCCTGATGTTAGAGCAGTGCATACTATTGTTTGTACATAATGCCAATAAGGTTAAGCAACCCAACAACACGAATGGCACTGAAGTAAAAGTTCTAATGCAGATTTGACACAATTTTGTTCTTGATTTGTTCAGTGCAGTTACTTGCTCTTAGGGCTGTGCTGTCTTGTCGGCATTCTACATATGTTTAACCAGACAAAAGAAGATATTTACTGTGAAGATCAGCTACAGTTTTTATTTAAATGGAAAATTACTTGAACATGTTACTGAACGATTGATGAGACCTTTTTCCAAATGTTGAAGTAAGTTAAAAGGTGCAATATGTCTTGTACCTCGGTGAGGTTTTTGACATTTTAATACTTCAGTAGCAATAAAACCAGTTGTGTAATTCCATACTTTTTGTCCAAAGAAGTGATGAGAGTACATTTGTAAATTGAAGAGCAATTCTGCACAACTTTCAGTTCTACCTTTCACTGCTACATTATCTCGTCTGTGAAAATGATGTCAAAAGAATTGGCCATAAGGACACCTAATCTGCCCCATAGTCCTGATCATTGCACTCAAGATGAATCATCAGCTAAAAACATCCCAGGTAGACTCATGAGAAATTAACAAGTTGGACATGAAAAATGCCTGAGGTATCCATTTCAGTCTCTCATTTAGACAAGAATTGGTTTAATTGCAGCTCCCTGATGTGTCTCGTTATTGACCGTTTTTCATAATTGTTCAATGGCAGTGTCCCTGGTACAATAATTTATGTTCATGGTGTTGGCAGGATCGTGAGATATTGTGATGTACCTTTGTTCTGAAAGACACTACATAAATGCAAGTTGTGGGTAATGCATATGGGTTTAAATCATCTGGTTGCAGATACTCCAAATTTTTTTTAAAAGGTCTGATAGGGGCTTGGAAAACTTTTGAGTGTAGTATACTGTATGAAACTGGCTGATTGTATTGTAATAGCGAGACAGCAATACTACCTTTCTGCTGCCTTCTCTGTTGGGAGGTGTCAATATTTTCAACGTGGTTATTCCCAGTTAAGACCACATGTAGTTTTATTCTGAATACACAACAGAAACATGGCGATGAGGATGGGATTGATTTTTTTTTTACATTTCATTTGAGAGATTATAGTCTGAAGAACGTACTGACATACTATTTGGGACTCCCAACGTTCATTTCGTAGAAGTTTGAGTGATTTGAAAGATTGCTTCAAGTGTTTGCAACTTATGTTCAGCAACAACTCAGTGAGTACTTGATTTTAAAAAGATGACATTGAAGACATATTTTGGGATCATGGGCGAATTCAGCTCTAACAAAGAGGACTGATGTAATTATGAATGAAGGTTACACATTTGGTTTAAAGCTAATAAAATCGGAGATCAGGATAAAGTGAATGTTTTCCTCACCAAGATGGGGCTGGATGCTTTTGCGATGGTGTTTAACTAACGCTGCTCACGAGCCTCCAGTACTTTGGACTATTCCGAGATAAATGAGATTCTGGACTCATTATGGCACGACTAAGAATGAAATTGCTCTGCGAGTTGCATTTTCTGGAAGGAAGCACTTGCCAAACGAGTCTTTTGCAGATTATGCTCTTGAATTAAACAAACTGCCTCATCACTGTGGTTATGGTGCAAACTTAGAAGTCAACCTTAGAGACACTTTCGTGGGAGGTCTAAAGGACAGTATAATCCAGGCCTAGCTTTTGTCTAAAGGCATTAAGTTGACATGAAAGCAGGCCTGCGATGAGGCTTCAGTCATGGAAATGGCAGGAAGAAATGGTGGCAGATTGCAAGGAAGGTCTTTTCCTGAGCCGGCAGGGGAGGTTCACCAGATTTAAGAGGGAACAAGGCCACACCAGCCAATTTCACAGACTCCAAGTCAGAAATTTAGATGCTATCGTTGCCATGGTAGCCACCAATCATATAACTGCTCCCATTTTCAATCAAAGTGCTATGCCTGTGGAAAGTTGGTCATAACCAGATGGCACGCAGGAATAGAGGAAACTGTAATGCTCCACATTGTGGAAAAGCTCCAGGTCGCAGCAATATGCCAGGTTGAGGTCATGGTAGACCTAAAGCTAGATCAGGCAATTCGAAGTTCTCGAATGCGCATATGATAGATGTGGAAACAGAAGTTGATGTTATCGAGCAGGAAGATCAAGAGCTGTACTCAGTCCGAGAGCAAGAAAAACAGAACATGAAAGTTGAGAGAAAAGGGCTGAAGATATAATTCCAGCGCCCACAATAAAAATGAAAGTTGGAGAGTCACAACTTACCTTTGTCATTGATATCGCTGCAGCAGTGTCTGTTATCTTGGAAGGAGAGTACAAGAAGTCCTTTACAAAAAATGGTGTGAAACTGACCAGTTATTCCAATAACAGTATTCCATTATTAGGTGAAGTGGAATACAATGGTGGCATCCTATTATTTGCCATTGAGAGGGAACAAAGTCTCCCTTTTGGGAAGAAATTGGCTTAAGAACATATATTTAAACTGGGCTGAGTTATTTACAGTAGGGATCAGTAAGAGTACGTCTGACATTGAGGAAGTGAAGACTGATTCATTTTTAGCCCATAAGTTACCTATAAGTTACTTTACATGCCCCAGTGTCCGCCAGAGAAATTTCTGAAGAAACTCGCAAGGATATGGTGCTCAGTAAAGTACTCAATTATGCCATGAGAAGTGTGATGGTGAAAAATTGCTGGAGTATTTGACCTGTAGAAATGAACTGAGAGTAGATCAAGGCAGTCTCCTGTCATTATTCCAGCAAGGTTAAGAGAGAGCAAATTAGAGGAACTTCATCAAGCGCACACAGTGATGGTCTGTATGAAAGCTGTAGCAAGAAGCTATTTTTGGTATCCAATGGTAGATGGAAATATTGAAGAGTTGGTGAAAAGTTGTGTCATGTGTCTCAGAATGAGAAATGATCTAATCAAGGTTCCTTTATTCCATGGTCAAACACAAGAAAACTATGGGAACAGTACGCGTCAGTTTCTTTGAAGTGGAAGGTAGAGTATTTTGCGGTGGTATATAGCTCTAGCAAGTGGATAAATGTTGAGTTTATGTCCAATACCACAAGTGCCAAAATGATGGAGGTTTTGAGAAGTTGGTTTGTAATTTATCGGTTGCCAGAATGTGGGTATCAGATAATGGTCCACAGTTTATGTCAAAAGAGCTTGAAATATTTGAGTAAGAATGGAGTAAGAAGTGTCCAAATTGTGAAGAACTGTTTGCAGAAGTATTTGCTGGATGATAAGCTGGGCAATAATTTTCATGTTTCTTATCGACACAGGCTAGACAATTTTCTGTTCTCTTCCAGAATAACCCCACTGTCTACAACAGGTTGCTCACCTTATGAGTTAGTGTTTAAACACACTCCTCGGACAAGATTTAGTTTGCTTAAGCCTGATGTCAATAGCAAATTAGGGAAAAGCAAGAAAGAATGAAATTGAGTCATGATAAACTGCGCATGCAACTTGGAGAGTTCGGTGCTGGTCAGAAGGTCATGATGAAAACCACCGAGGTGATGAGGAGAAGTATGTATTTGGAGTTGTTCTAAAAAGGCCAGATGCATTCATGTATCTAGTGAAGACTGGGGAGAGACTCTTGTCAGTGTCATGTAGATCATTTGCTTGAAAGAGGATATCTGACAAAGGGAGAGCATGAGAAACATCCTTTATAGTTCAAGTTCCTGCAGTTTCAAGAGAAAGTCAGGAAGAAAGCAAAAGTCACAAAGAAACTGAAAGTTTGCCGCGATCACAGAATCCACCAGTTGATCACAGTGAATCAGGGTCTTTGATTAAGACTGATCAGTCAATTCCACAGTCCCAACAATTAAGTGGAGTTGGTAGTCAAAGTTCAGGTTCGACACAGTCTGAGATGGGAGAGCAGAATCAAGCTAATGAAAATGGAAGAAGATATCCAGACAGAAAGAGGAAGAAGCCAGATAGGTTAATTGAAAGTATTTATTTAGAAATACAGCACTGAAACAGGCCCTTCGGCCCACTGAGCGTGTGCCAACCAACAACTACCCATTTATACTAATCCTACATTAATCCCATATGCCCAACCACATCCCCACTATTCTCCAACCACTTACCTACACTAGGGGCAATTTACAACAGCCAATTTACCTATCAACCTGCAAGTCTTTGGCTGTGGGAGGAAACCGGAGCACCCAGTGGAAAGCCACGCGGTCACAGGGAGAACTTGCAAACTCCACTCAGGCAGTATCCAGAACTGAACCTGGGTCGCTGGAGCTATGAGGCTGCGGTGCTAACCACTGCGCCACTGTGCCGCCCCTACACTGTACGTAGGGAAGAAGAAGAAAAAGGGAAGAAGAAGAAAAGTTGTTCCTTTGATTACTTTTTGTCAATGATAATTTTGTTAAAGACATACTGGTGTTAAGGAAATTTTTTTTAAACGTGTAAATTACTCTGGAAATATTGGTTATTTATGTATTTACTGTGATTACAGTGATGACCAGGCATGCTATCTAACATATTAAATTTCAGAGCATGACTGTATTCTGGGAAAGTACCCATACAAGACATCGTCTTGGCCTTCTTGTCTCAAGAGACAATGAATGGGTAAGCGTCTTGAGGTAGTCAGTGGTTTGTGGAGCAGTGCCTGGAGTGGCTATAAAGGCCAATTCTAGGGTGACAGACTCTTCCACAGGCGCTGCAGATAAAATTGGTTGTCGGGGCTGTTGCACAGTTGGCTCTCCCCTTGCACTTCTGTCTTTTTTCCTGCCAACTGCTAAGTCTCTTCGACTCGCCACATTTTAGCCCTGTCTTTATGGCTGTCCACCAGCTCTGGCGATCACTGGCAACTGACTCTCAAGACCTGTGGTCAATGTCGCAGGACTTCATGTTGCGTTTGCAGATGTCTTTAAAGCGGAGGCATGGATGGCTGGTGGGTCTGATACCAGTGACGAGCTCGCTGTACAATGCATCCTTGGGGATCCTGCCATCTTCCATGCGATTCATGGCCAAGCCATCTCAAGCGCTGCTGGCTCAGTAAGGTGTATATGCTGGGGATGTTGGCCGCCTCGAGGACTTCTGTGTTGCAGATACGGTCCTGCCACCTGTGCCAAGGATTCTCTGGAGGCAGCAAAGATGGAATGAATTGAAATGTCGCTCTTGGCTGACATACGTTGTCCAGGCCTCGCTGCTGTAGAGCAAAGTACTGAGGACACAGGCTTGAAACACACGGACTTTTGTGTTCCGTGTCCGTGCGCCATTTTCCCACACCCTCTTGGCCAGTCTGGACATAGCGGACGCCTTTCCCATGCGCTTGTTGATTTCTGCATCGAGAGACAGGTTACTGATGATAGTTGAGCCAAGGTAGGTGAACTCTTGAACCACTTCCATAGCGTGGTCGCCGATATTGATGGATGGAGCATTTCTGACGTCCTGTCCCATGATGTTCGTTTTCTTGAGGCTGATGGTTAGGCCAAATTCGTTACAGGCAGCCACAATCCTGTCGAAAAGTCTCTGCAGACACTCTTCTGTGTGAGATGTTAATGCAGCATCATCAGCAAAGAGGAGTTCCCTGATGAGGACTTTCGTACTTTGGTCTTCGCTCTTAGACGGGCAAGGTTGAACAACCTGCCACCTGATCTTGTGTGGAGGAAAATTCCTTCTTCTGAAGACTTGAACGCATAGGAGAGGAGCAGTGAGAAGAAAATCCCAAACAGTGTGGGTGCGAGAACACAGCCCTGTTTCACGCCACTCAGGATAGGAAAGGGGTCTGATGAGGCACCACTATGCTGAATTGTGCCTTTCATATTGTCATGGAATGAGGTGATGATACTTCGTAGCTTTTGCGGACATCCGATCTTTGCTAGCAGTCTTCAGACCATGTCTGCTGACAAGGTCAAAGACTTTGGTGAGATCTATGAAAGCAACATAGAGGGGCATCTGTCGTGCGCGGCATTTCTCCTGTAGCTGGCGAAGGGAGAACAGCATGTCAACGGTGGATCTCTCTGCTCGAAAGCCACACTGTGCCTCAGGGTAGACACGCTCAGCCAGCTTCTGGAGTCTGTTTAAAACGACTCGAGCATGCTATGCTGAGCAGGGAGATTCCATGGTCGTTGCAGTCACCGTGGTCACCCTTGTTCTTATAGAGGGTGATGATATTGGCATTGCGCTTTGTTATAGTATTCTGGGAAAGTACCCATACAAGTACCATTTTACATTTAATGTAAAAAAAAATTAAGATTGTAGTAGGCACTATTAAACTGGCTGATTGTATTGCAATAGCTATACTGCCTCTTTGCTGCCTTCTCTGTTGAGAGGTGTAAATAAATGTTTCAACATGGTTGCTCCCATTTAAGACCTCATGTTGTTTTCCTCTGAATACACAACATTCAGCACTTAAGACTTGCCTCACTGTCTTCCATCTATATTCAACGAAGTTATGAAGCCTTTTCCGGCGTACTTTCCCAGAACTCAACATCAACAACAATTTGTATTTATGTAGCACCTTGAATGCATAAATCATCCCAAGGTGCTTCACAACAGTGTGATCAAATAAAATTTGACACCGAGACACATGGAGATTTTAGGTGGATGACCAAAAATTTGGTCAAAGAGGTAGGTTTTGGGAGCATCTTGAAGGAGGATAGTTGGTGGAGCGGGTTAGGGAGGGAAATTCCAGAGCATATTGGCTTGGTAGCTCAAGGCATGGTCTCCAATAGTAGAGTGATTAAAACTGGGGATTGTGAAGAGGCCAGAATTAGAGGATTGTAGGGCTGGAAGAGATTACAGAGATAGGGAAGGGTGAGGCCATGGAGGGATTTGAAAACAAGCATGAGAATTATAAAATTGAGGCTTATTTCATGTTGAGATAATATAGCTCAGTGAGCACAGAAACCGGACTTTGTGCAAGTTAGATTGCGGGCAGCAGAGTTTTAGATGTCTTGAATTTTACGGAGGGCCGAAAATGGGAAACTGGCCATGAGTGTGTCGGAATAGTCAATGCTTGAGGTAGAAGAGGCTTGGATAAGTGTTTGAGCTGAGGTGGGGGTGCAGTTGGGCAATGTTACAGAGGTGGAAAGAGGAGGTCTTAGTGATGGCGCAGGTCAACTATGGTAATGCCACTGAACATTAAGGGGAGATGGTTAGATTCTCTCTTGTTTGAGATGGTCGTTGCCTGGCACTTGTGTGGCATGAATGTTACTTACCACTTATCAGCCCAAGTCTGGATGTTGTCCAGGTCTTACTGCATCTGACTCCAACCAGCAGTGAGCTTTTCCCCTGATTTCCATTGACTCCAGTTTTGCAAGGGCTCCTTGATGCCATATTCAGTCAAATGCTGTCTCAATGTCAAGAGCAGTCACTCTCACTTCACCTCTGGAGTTTAGCTCTTTTGTCCATGTTTGGACAAAGGCTGTAATGAGGTCAGGAGCTGAGTGGCCCTGCCGGAACCCAAACTGAGCACCAGTGAGCACTGTTCCTGCACACTCGTTAGACCTGTGCCATTACGTATATATTGCCTTTCCCTATTCCTTCTGCTAAAATGCATCACCTCACACTTGTTAGCTTAAACCCAATTCTGCTGACTTATCTATGTCCTGTTGCAGGTAGTTCATATCGTCTTCACTGTTTGCCTTACCTCCAAGTTTGGTGTTGGCAAATTTTGAGATTCTACTCTGTATTTCAAGATCCAAGTCATTAAAATATAGCAAAAAAGCATTGGTCCCAACACTGACCCTTGAGGAATGTCACTGTTTACCATCCTCCAGTCTGAAAAGCAACCATTTACTATGACTCACTGTTTCCTGTCCTTAAGCCAATTTTCTTTTATCCAATTGGACTCTGATCCTCCTATTCAATGAACTTCAATTTTGTTAACCAGCCTTTTACATAAGAACGTAAGAAATAGGAGCAGGAGTCAGCCATTCGGCCCCTCAAGCCTGCCCCACCATTCAATAAGATCATGGTTGATCTGTCCCAGGCCTCAACTCCTATTTCGATCCTGCTCCGCATAACCCTCGACTCCCTGAGATTTCGAAAATCTGTCTACCTCCTCAAATACTTAGTGACCTGGCCTCCACTTCTTTTATGTGGTACCTTATCAAATGCTTTCTTAAAATCCATATAAACAACATCCACTGCAGTCATTTCATCAACTTGCTCTGTTGCTTCATCAAAAAATCCAATTAGATTAGTCAAGCTAGATCTGCTTTTCCTTTATCCATGCTGGCTATCCTTAATTAACTCGAACCTCTCTAAATGTCCATTAATATTATCCCTGATTATTGTTTTTAAATCCTTACTCGCCACTGATGTTAAACTAACAGAATCTTAACAGAATTATAAATCTTTCAACAGCTGATACTATAAATTTGAATAGAATGATTTTTTTTTATTTCATCATTTTACCAGATGATTTGGGGTTTCAGTGCAAGTAGGTTTTTGATTTTTTGTTCAGCAATAATGTCAACTGGATTTGAACATGTTTTTTTTTCTTTTGTAGCATGTGAGCATCTCTGGCAAGGCCAGCATTGGTTGCTTATCCCGAATTGCCCTTGAGAAGGTGATGGTGAGCTGCCGTCTTGAACCACTGCAGTCCATGTGGTGTAGGTGCACCAACAGTGCTGTTAGGAAGGGAGTTCCAGGTTTTTGACTCAGTGGCAGTGCAGGAATGACAATATAGTTCCAAGTCAGGATGGTTGGCGGCTTTGAGGGGCACTTGCAGGGGGTGGTGTTCCCGTGCATCTGCTGCCCTTGTCCTTCCAGGTAGTAGAGGTCACAGGCTTGGAAGGTGCTGTCGAAGGATGCTTGCTGAGTTTCTACAGTACATCTTGTAGATCGTACAAACTGCTGTCACTATGTGCCAGTGATGGAGGGGTGAATGTTTAAAGTGGTGAACGGGGTGTCATCAAGCGGGCTGTTTTGTCCTGGATGGCGTCGAACTTCTTGAGTGTTGTTGGAGCTGCACCCATCCAGGAAAGTGAAGAGTATGCCATCACGCTCCTGACTTGTGCTTTGGAGATGGACGACAGATTTTGGGGAGTCAGGAGGTGGGTTACATGCTCTTGTAGCCACAGTATTCTTCTTCAAATTGTGAACCATTGTCTTTGGTCCTCGCCATAAACTCTGTCCCGAGCCGTCGCCGCTATCCCTGTTTCTGACAACTGTATGAGGCTACACCTGACTGTTCATATCCTTACTGGTGTATTGGACGACACGATGGGCTTCTGTCCACATTGCAACATTGGCATATACCCAACAATGTGAAAAATTGTCCATATATTCCCTGTCCACCGGAAGCAGGAAAATTACTGCCTTTATCAGTCGACTGTCAATCATCTGCAGAGCGATGGAAAGTGTTGTTGACAGTGCTATCAAGCAGCACTTACACTGCACCCTGCTCACCGATCCTTGGTTTGGGTTCTGCCAAGGCCACTCAGCTCCTGACCTCATTACAGCCTTGGTCCAAATGTGGACAAAAGAGCTGAACTCCAGAGGTTAGATGAGAGCGATTGCTCTTGATATCAAGAAAACATTTGACCGAGTGTGGCATCAAGGAGCCCTAGCCAAACTGAAGTCAATGGGAATCAGAAGGAAAACTGTTCACTGGTTGGAGTCATACTTAGCACAAAGGAAGATGGTTGTGGTTGTTGGAGGCCAATCATTGCAGCCGAAGGGCATTGCTGCAGGAGTTCCTCAGGGTAGAGACCAAGGCCCAACCATCTTTAGCTGCTTCATCAAGAAAAAAGAACAGTACAGCACAGGAACAGGCCATTCGGCCGTCCAAGCCTGCGCCGATCTTGATGCCTGCCTAAACTAACACCTTCTGCACTTCCGGGGCCCATATCCCTCTATTCCCTTCCTATTCATATATTTGTCAAGATGTCTCTTAAACGTCGCTATTGTATCTGCTTCCACCACCTCCCCTGGCAGCAAGTTCCAGGCACTCACCACCCTCTGTGTAAAAAAACTTGCCTCGCACATCCCCTCTAAACTTTGCCCCTCGCACCTTAAGCCTCTAGTAACTGAGTCTTCCACCCTGGGAAAAAGCTTCTGACTATCCACTCTGTCCATGCCACTCATAACTTTGTAAACCTCTATCATGTCGCCCCTCCACCTCCGTCATTCCAGTGAAAACAATCTGAGTTTTTCCAACCTCTCCTCATAGCTAATGCCCTCCAGACCAGGCAACATCCTGGTAAATCTCCTCTGCACCCTCTCCAAAGCCTCCACGTCCTTCTGGTAGTGTGGCGACCAGAATTGCACGCAATATTCTAAGTGTGGCCTAACTAAGGTTCTGTACAGCTGCAACATGACTTGCCAATTTTTATACTCTATGCCCTGACCGATGAAGGCAAGCATGCCGAATGCCTTCTTGACTACCTTATCCACCTGCGTTGCCACTTTCAGTGACCTGTGGACCTGTACGCCCAGATCTCTCTGCCTGTTAATACTCCTAAGGGTTCTGCCATTTACTGCACACCTCCCACCTGCATTAGACCTTACAAAATGCATTACCTCACATTTGTCCGGATTAAACTCCATCTGCCATTTCTCCGCCCAAGTCTCCAACCGATCTATATCCTGCTGTATCCTCTGACAATCCTCATCATTATCCGCAACTCCACCAACCTTTGTGTCGTCCGCAAACTTACTAATCAGACCAACTACATTTTCCTCCAAATCATTTATATATACTACAAACAGCAAAGGTCCCAGCACTGATCCCTGCGGAACACCACTAGTCACATCCCTCCATTCAGAAAAACACCCATCCACTGTTACCCTCTGTCTTCTGTGACGGAGCCAGTTCTGTATCCCTCTTGCCAGCTCACCTCTGATCCCTTGTGACTTCACCTTTTGCACCAGTCTGCCATGCGGGACCTTGTCAAAGGCTTTACTAAAGTCCATATAGACAACATCCACCGCCCTTCCTTCATCAATCATCTTCGTCACTTCCTCAAAAAACTCAATCAAATTAGTAAGACACGACCTCCCCTTCACAAAACCATGCTGTCTCTCGCTAATAAGTTCGTTTGTTTCCAAATGGGAGTAAATCCTGTCCCGAAGAATCCTCTCTAATAGTTTCCCTACCACTGACGTAAGGCTCACCGGCCTATAGTTTCCTGGATTATCCTTGCCACCCTTCTTAAACAAAGGAACAACATTGGCTATTCTCCAGTCCTCTGGGACCTCACCTGTAGCCAATGAGGATGCAAAGATTTCTGTCAAGGCCCCAGCAATTTCTTCCCTTGCCTCCCTCAGTATTCTAGGGTAGATCCCATCAAGCCCTGGGGACTTATCTACCTTAATGCTTTGCAAGACACGCAACACCACCTCCTTTTTGATAATGAGATGACTGAGACTATCTGCACTCCCTTCATCATCCACCAAGTCCTTCTCCTTGGTGAATACTGATGCAAAGTACTCATTTAGCACCTCGCCCATTTCCTCTGGTTCCACGCATAGATTCCCATCTCTGTCCTTGAGTGGGCCAACCCTTTTCCCTGTTACCCTCTTGCTCTTTATATATGTATAAAAAGCCTTGGGATTTTTCTTAATCCTGTTTTTCAATGACTTTTCATGACCCCTTTTAGCCCTCCTAACTCCTTGCTTAAGTTCCTTCCTACTGTCTTTATATTCCTCAAGTGCTTCATCTGTTCCTAGCCTTCCAGCCCTTACAAATGCTTCCTTTTTCTTTTTGACTAGGCTCACAATATCCTGTGTTATCCAAGCTTCCCGAAACTTGCCAAACTTGTCTTTCTTCCTCACAGGAACATGCTGGTCCTGGATTCTAATCAGCTGACGTTTGAAAGACTCCCACATGTCAGATGTTGATTTACCCTCAAACAGCCACCCCCAATCTAAATTCTTCAGTTCCTGCCTAATATTGTTATAATTAGCCTTCCCCCAATTTAGTACCTTCACCCGAGGACTACTCTTATCCTTATCCACAAGTACCTTAAAACTTATGGAATTATGGTCACTGCTCCCGAAATGCTCCCCCACTGAAACTTCGACCACCTGGCCGGGCTCATTCCCCAATACCAGGTCCAGAATGGCCCCATCCCTAGTTGGACTATCTACATACTGTTTCAAGAAGCTCTCCTGGATGCTCCTCACAAATTCTGCCCCATCCAAGCCCCTAGCACTAAGAAGTGAGTCCCAGTCAATATAGGGGAAGTTAAAATCACCCACCACTACAACCCTGTTACCTTTACATCTTTCCAAAATCTGTCTCCATATCTGCTCCTCTACGTCCCGCTGGCTGTTGGGAGGCCTGTAGTAAACCCCCAACATCGTGACTGCACCCTTCCTATTCCTGAGCTCCACCCATATTGCCTCACTGCATGACCCCTCTGAGGTATCCTCCTGCAGTACAGCTGTGATATTCTCCTTAACCAGTAATGCAACCCCCCCACCCCTTTTACATCCCCCTCTATCCCGCCTGAAGCCTGGAACATTTAGCTGCCAATCCTGCCCTTCCCTCAACCAAGTCTCTGTAATAGCAACAACATCATATTTCCAAGTACTAATCCAAGCTCTAAGTTCATCTGCCTTACCTGTTATACTTCTCGCATTGAAACAAATGCACTTCAGACCACCAGTCCCGCTGTGCTCAGCAACATCTCCCTGCCTGCTCTTCCTCTTAGTCTTACTGGCCTTATTTACTATGTCCTCCTCATTTATTTCACTAGCTGTCCTACTGCTCTGGTTCCCACCCCCCTGCCACACTAGTTTAAACCCTCCCGAGTGACGCTAGCAAACCTTGCAGCCAGGATATTAGTTCCCTTCCAGTTTAGATGCAACCCGTCCTTCTTGTACAGATCCCATCTGTCCCTGAAGAGAGCCCAATGGTCCAGAAATCTGGAACCCTCCCTTCTACACCAGCTGCTCAGCCACGTGTTTAGCTGCACTATCTTCCTATTTCTAGCCTCACTGGCATGTGGCACAGGGAGTAATCCAGAGATGACAACCCTAGAGGATCTGTTTTTTTAACTTACTACCAAACTCCCTCTGCAGGACCTCATCACTCTTCCTGCCTATGTCATTGGTACCGATGTGTACCACAACCTCTGGCTGTTCACCCTCCCCCTTCAGAATGCCCTCTGTCCGTTCAGAGACATCCTTGACCCTGGCACCAGGGAGGCAACGTACCATCCTGGAGTCTCTTTCATGTCCACAGAAGCGCCTATCTGTGCCCCTGACTATAGAGTCCCCTATAACTATTGCTCTTCTGCGCTTTGTCCCTTCCTGCTGAACAACAGTGCCAACCGTGGTGCCACTGCTATGGCTGCTGCTGTTTTCCCCTGATAGGCCATCACCCCCAACAGTTTCCAAAACGGTATACTTGTTAGAGAGGGGGATAGCCACAGGGGATTCCTGCACTGACTGCCTGCCCCTTCTCGCGGTCACCCATCTATCTGCCTGCACCTTGGGTGTAACCACTTCTCTAAAACTCCTGTCTATGACGCTTTCCGCCACCTGCATGCTCCTAAGTGCATCCAGTTGCCGCTCCAACCGATCCATGCGGTCTGTGAGGAGCTGCAACTGGGTACACTTCCTGCAGATGTAGTCGCCCGGAACGCTGGAAGCGTCACGGACTTCCCACATCTCACAGGTGAAGCACTTCACCCCTCTAACTGTCATTTCTCTCACTAATTAGTTAATTGATATAAAATAAATAAATACTTATTAAATCCTTACTAAATTATGATACACTTCACTATGTGGTCCCTAGTGCTAGATTTCTACAAGTAAATGTTAAATGCTGTCTAAATCAATGACCTTCCCTCCAGCATAAGGTCAGAAGAAGGGATGTTTGCTGATCATTGTTACAATGTTCAGTACCATTCACGAATCTTCAGATACTGAAGCGGTCCATGTCCAGATGCAGACTTAGACAACATTCAGGCTTGGGCTGGTAAGTGGCAAGTTACATTCATGCCACACAAGTGTCAGGCGATGACAATCTCAAACAAGTGAGAATCTAACCATTTCACCTTGATGTTCAGCGGCATTACCATCGCTGAATCCCCAACTATCGACATCCTGGGGGTTACCATTGACTAGAAACTGAACTGGACTAGCCATATAAATACTGTGAGTATCAGAGTAGGTCAGAAGCTGGGAATTCTGCAGTGAGTAACCCACTTCCTGACTCCTGAATGTCTGTCCACCATCTACAAGGCACAAGTCAGGAGTGTGATGGAATACTTTCCAGTCGCCTGGATGGGTGCGGCTCCAACAGCACTCAAGAAGCTCAACACCATTCAGGACAAAGCAGTCTGCTTGATAGTACCCCATTCACCACCATCAACATTCACTCCCTTCACCACCGACGCACAGTGGCAGTAATGTGTACCATCTACAAGATGCATTGCAGCAACTCACCAAGGCTGCTTCAACAGCACTTCCAAACCCAAGACCTGTACCACCTAGAAGGACAAGGGCAGCAGATGCATTGGAATCCCACCACCTGCAAGTTCCTCTACAAGCTGCATACCATCCTGACTTGGAACTATATCGCTGTTCCTTCAGTGTCGCTGGCTCAAAATCCTGGAACTCCCTTCTTAACAGCACTGTGGCTGAACCTGCAGTCCAAGGACCGCAGCAGCTCAAGAAGGCAACTTACCACCTCCTCAAGGGCAATTAGCAACACCCACATCCTATGAACGAATCAAAAAAAAGGACCTGGGGGTGCATATGCATCGATCTTTGAAGGTGGCTGGACATATTGAGAGTGTGGTTAGCAAAACATATGGGATCTTGAGGTTTATAAATAGAGGCATTGAGTACAAAAGCGGCAGAGTTATGCTGAACCTTTATCAAGCTCTGGTTAGGCCCCAACTGGAGTACTGTGTCCATTTCTAGTCACCACGCTTTAGGAAGGATGTGAGGGTCCTTGAGAGGGTACAGAGGAGGTTTACCAGAATGATTCCAGGGATGGGGGATTTTAGTTACAGGCTTAGGTTGGAAAAGCTGTGTTTGTTCTCCTTATAACAAAGAAGATTGAGCGGGGATTGAATAGAAATGTGCAAGATTATGACAGGCTTAGATAGGTTCGACAAGGAAAAACTGTTCCCATTCGCAAATGGTTCAAGGACTAGGGGACACAGATTGAAAGTTTTGGGCAAAAGATGCAGGGAGAATATAAAGGAAGCACTTTTTCACACAGCAGGTGGTAATGACCTGAAACGCACTACCCACAAGGGTGGTGGAAGCGGAGATGATCAGTGACTTCAAGAGGAAACTGGATGGCCACCTGAGAGAAATAGACTTGCAGGGCTATGGGGATCGAGCCGGGGAGTGGGACTGACAGCATAGCTCCGTGGAGAGCTGGCATAGACCCGATGGGCTGACTGGTCGCCTTCTGTGCTGTAATTGACCCTATGACCTCAGTGAGACCATTAACATTAAAATACGAGGTATTTTAAAAAGGTCTTTGGGGTCTGTCTTGTCCTTTTAGCAATTTAAGAGTTACACAACAAGATTTCACTTTTTTGGACTTTTATTATAACTAACTAAAGGAAATCCCCATTAACTAAAGAGTACTTTGTAAGTAGCTGATACCTCAGATTACAAAGAAAGGTATTTTCTTTACTTATTAAAATAATTGAAAACCTCACACCACTCTTATGCATTACACAGTCCTTTTTGATGATGAAATACTTTGCAGTTAAATGTCCCAAACTCCTCCCAGTAGCAATGGGTTGGATCTCCCAGACCTTTTCAGAAATTAATGTCTTCTTTGCTCACTTCTCCAAGCATGTCTGACCTGGACGTCCGTGAATAAGGCGACTCCTGGTGATTCTGCTGGTCTTATACTTCTCTGCAAGCTTCAGTTTTCGCATCAGCTTCAAGTCTTTGCAACCTTTCACTGTCTAAGGTTTCTTAGAGCAGGTGTTCCCCCTCTCTCTCTTTCAAGGCCACCACTGCTGCTTGTCTTCCTTACAGCCTGCTCTGAGACTGCAACCACTGGGTTCCCTTCTTAGAGCCTGTCTGTCTTCCAAAAATCTGTTAAATTTGTCTGGGCTCAAAAGGCAATAGCTTATTGTCCTGTTCGAAAATGTGAAGTCCAGAAGTCTGGTTTCACAGAGCCACCTAGGCCTTCCATTGTTTCAAGCTTCTTCGTACATTTGTATGTTCAAAATCACTGACCCCCTTGTTTATGACCCGAAAGTCTGTGAGGGTGAAACCCATTGAACTTCAGGTGTTACCCCTGCAGTCTCGTTTTTTCAAAAGGTCTTTGGAGTCTGTCTTGTCCTTGAGCAGAGTTGATGTGAGGTCACCTGGCCTTCCGCACATTATCTTAAACTTTTTAAAATCACAATTTTTGAAACCTAATCACGATACAAAGTCAGCGTTCATAACAATTCATTTTTGCTTCTTTAAATCTTATAAATTGTCTTTGTTTTGATCTGTTTATGGAGGGAATTCCATAGTTTAGCCTAGATGACAGAAAGGATGAATGTCAATGGTGGGACACTGCGGGGGGATGGCAGGGGTGAATCAAGGGAATGCACAATAGGCCATAGTTCAACCCATTCCAAGCTTTTGTGGTTGTCGGACCAGAGGCGGTTGCAGGGATGGAGGGGTTGCGGGGGAAGGCACTGTCATGAAGGAATTTAAACTTGATGCAAATATTGAATTTGATGCTTTGAGGGGCCATGAGCCAATGTAGAACATTGAGTACAAGATGCTGAGTGAGCAGGACTTGGTGTGGGATAAGATATGGGCAGCAGAGTTTTAGATAAGCTGAGGTTTATTGACCATGAAAGATGGGAGGTCAACTAGGAATATATTAGAATAATTGTTTTTTTTTTATTCGTTCAAGGGATGCGGGCATTGCTGGCAAGACCAGCATTTGTTGCCCATCCCTAATTGCCCTTAATAACTGAATGGCTTGCTCGGCCTTTTCAGAGGGCAATTAACAGTCAACCACATTGCTGAGAGTCTGGAGTCACATGTAAGCCAGAGCAGGTAAGGACAGCAGATTTCCTTCCCTAAAGGACAGTGGGATTTTTATGACTATCGATGATAGTCTCGATAATGGTGCCATAAAACTAGCTTTCAATTCCAGTCTGGAGGTGTCATATACATGGATGAGAGTTTCAACAGCAGATGGACTGAGGCCGTGATGGAGAGATGAAAACATAAAGTTTTGGGAATGGATTTGGGAGGCAGCAACACATTCAAGGATATTGGAGAGGACTGGGAACTTGGAGAAGTGGTGGCAGTTTGCAGTTGAGGGAGCAAGTGTGTTTTTGTTTTTGACGAGGGCGTCATGAAGGCTGTTTAAAAGTGAAGGAAACAGTCCACGAGCAGTGGAAACCATTTACACAGTTGACTATTATGATGGCCAGAAAGGAAAGTTAGGTGGTCAGCAGTTGAGTGGGAATGGAATCAAGGTTGGAAGAGGGTTGGTCTTTTGGACAAAGTGAGCACGGAGAGGGCATGAGGGGAGACGGCTGGTGAAAGATGTGAGATCGTGGCTTGGGCATCGGGAGCCTTGGTGAAGTCTTAGCTTGGTGGTGAAGTCTTAGCTTGGTGGGGAAGATGCTGAAGCAGGAGAGGTAGCTGAACAGAGAGAAGATATCAGTTAATTGCAATTATATTGAATGTTTTAATGCTGGAGTCCAGAGCTCTTCATGGGGCTGTGAGGAGATTCCAAGGCAACCATGATGAATCATTAGATTTTTGTTTTTGGTCATAACATATATGCTGGAAATACAGTTTCTTAAGATTTGTATGAAGGAAGATTGAATAAACTGGGCTTGCATTCCGCTCAAGTTTAGGAGGGTTGATCTAATCGAGGTATTTAAAGTAAGAGATTCAATAAGTTAGATAAAGAGAAACATTTTCCTCTCATAAGGGAATCAAGACCAATAAGGCAGAATCATTAAATTAGAACTTGGTCATTTGAATGAAATTGGGAAGTATTTTTCATACAGAGGGTTGTAGAATACCCTCCCAAAAGATTGTGGCTGTGGTGTCCATTAAAATTTTGAAGATGGATTGATAATTTTTTTTTGTTGAGTCAGGCTATCGGAAAATATCGAGAAAAAGCGGGTAAATGGAGTTGAAGTACAAATAAGCTGTGATTGAACTGAATGGTGGAACAGCCTCAAGGGGCTGAATGGCCTACACCTGTTAGAGCCACAGTCATTCTGGCACAGAAAGAGGCCATTTGCCCCATTGAGTCCATACCTCTCAGCTTCCTGTAATTTTTGTGTTTTCCTGTATTTGACTTAACCAACACATTATTGTCTGTTGTTTTCTTCTTTGACCTCCTTATCTCGAGAGACAATGGGCAAGCGCCTGGAGGTGGTCAGTGGTGTGTGGAGCAGCGCCTGGAGTGGCTATAAAGGCCAATTCTAGAGTGACCGGCTCTTCCACAGGTGCTGCAGAAAAATTTGATTGTCGGGGCTGTTACACAGTTGGCTCTCGCCTTGCGCTTTTGTCTTTTTTCCTGCCAACTGCTAAGTCTCTTTGACTTGCCACACTTTAGCCCCGCCTTTATGGCTGCCCGCCAGCTCTGGAAAACGCTGGCAACTGACTCCCACGACTTGTGATCAATGTCACAGAATTTCATGTCGCGTTTGCAGACGTCTTTAAAGCGGAGACATGGACGACCGATGGGTCTGATACCAGTGGCGAGCTCGCTGTACAATGTGTCTTTGGGGATCCTGGCATCTTCCATGCGGCTGTTGTGTCTGTTGTCTTCTAATATTAAAAAAACAAAATTTTCTATAATGATGACATGTTTCTCCCTTGGATCTGATGCATCCATTTTGGATGTTCGAGCAGTATTTGGAGGAGATATCCCACACGCACAAGTTGAAAAGCACTTCTGTAACCAGTTAATTCTGCTCCTTTGCGCTGCAGGATTAACAATAGTCGTGGTCAGATGTACCCATTGTATACATACATGTATACTTCGTACCCTACAGCAGAATGATTGGCAACCTCATGACCCAGTAACTGACTTGCTACTTGAAGAGGTCTGCTGGAAATGACTGTTACTGCAAGCTGATTCTGCAGTTGCAGGAGCAGGATCTGCACTGCAGGCCGCAGGTGGGAATTCCTGGTCTTGTGATATATTTGATTCTGGCCTGCTGCACCGAGTTTGCTCCCAGATTGAAGCTGCAGCTGGGTCTGGCAGTGGGAGCCATAGTATGAGACAGTACAGAAGAAGGCCATTCAGCCCACTGTGGTTGTATTAACTCTTTGGGACGAATTGGTTACCTCTTTCAATCTCCTGGTCTTTCCCCATAATCCTGCAATTTTTTTCTTTTTAAATAGATGTCCACTTCTCTTTTGGAAGTTACTATGGAATCTGCTTCCACCGCCCTTTCAGGTAGTGTGTGCCAGGTCGGCATGACGGAGTTTAAAAAAAAAATTCTCACCTTCCACCTGGCTTTTTTTTTGTCTATTATCTTAAATCTGTGTTCTCTGATTACTGCCATATTCTGTTACTGGAAGCAGTTTGTCCCTATTTACTCTATCAAAACCCCTCCTAATTTTGAACCGAGATCATCAATGAGACATAGCATCTTTGTGAATTATAGTGGGGCAGGGGACAGAATTGTAGAGGGGAGAGTGCTTCCTTGACCTGGAAAGGGTGATACAAGTGCTGGAGCACTTCATTGAACTCAGGTCAGGTGAGGAGGGAGAGAGTGCCTTGTCAATCTGAATGAGAGTTTGGAGTGTGAGAATGTCTCCGTGAATTGAGTTCTACAGGGTGGTGTGGGGCAGAGTGTATCTCTGTGAAATCAGGAGAAGTGACTGTCCAGATGGGTTTGGGGCAAGTGATGGTTTGGTTGGAAACACAAATCTTCTACTTTTCTCATGCTGTTTTCAGATTCAACATCTGTTTTGAAATTAATAAGTGTTTAAAATGAACCAAAATGTATCATTTTAATGCAAAATGTTTATTTTAAACCTGCCTGCCTTGTTGATCTTAACCAGTTTATGGCCCAAAGAGAGAACAGAGATTTAATAAAATAAAATCAATCTATCCTTTATCATTTTACAATGTATTTTTATTAATGTCCAATTTTCAGAAAGAACACCTTCCCCATAGGCTTGATTTGTATTCACAAGTCAATAAGACTGCAGTCAGAACTATTCTACACGCTTGTCACAATGGATGATGACAGGGCAAAGTTGCTGGAAGCATTGCACGTCCCTTTCTTTGATAACTTGCATAGTGAATGCAATGTATTGCTATCTGTTTTCTGATCTTTACATCTGAGTTACACTGTGGAATTTAATTGTTGGTGATTTTTATTGATCGTAGTGTTTCGTTACACAATAGTATCAGTTAATTGAGATGAGATTGCTTGGTCTGTTTGTTTTGTTTTCGCGCAGTTCTCAGAACCTGTATTTTGTGTGGCTGGATTGACAAATTTGCTGGAAGTGGAAGACAATCTATTGCAAATCCATTGGTCCCAGTTGTTTTAACTGCCTTGTGTTTGTATAAGTAATCTTTAAAAATGTGCATCTCATCTCCGTTACATAAATAAACGACTTTAAGTGTACAGCATCATAGATGCAGACCCTTCTCCATGTGAGTTTACAATCTATGGGAAGTTTTGTTTACATTATAGTCACTCCAAAGCAGCTGGGATGTTGATGTGATTTGGCAGCCTTTGCATTTGGGAGGTTTAAAGAAATATGAACTTCACTTTCTGGAACAAACATTATGATGACAGACTGATGGTGGGGTTGTTCGATAATTAAGACTGGATCCAAACTTAAATTGGTGAGAAAGGAAACTTAAGACCTATATCGGGAAGATTTGTTGAAATGTTTGGAGCAATTTGCCATTTGGGATAGTATTGTCAAAAATATCGGGGCATTCAACATGTGCCTAAAGCAACAAGTCACAGGACTGTCCAAGTTTTTTCCTGCTTTGGTCCTTACCATGAATCCACACAGGCCACTTAGATATTTTAAACGTTTTGTATGTATCTCAAACTGCTGAGATTAACCGATCTTGGAATGCTTATTTAGGATTTATCCATTAAGTAGTAGAACAACTCTTTTGCAAGCCTCCGTGCCAATGAAATTCAAGAAGGAAAAACCAACAAGTAAAAATCTAGTGCAGCGGGAATGCAGCCTTTTGGGTTCTGTGGACTGGAATGCCAGGGTTAGGGCACCCCTGCTATAACTGATGGAGCAGGTTGGCCATTCAAGGAATGAGCTAAATGGCCACTTCTTGGATATAACAGCAACTGTACAATTTAATTCCTAGTAACATGAAACACTTTAGAACATAAGATGGTGTCTTTGCAATCTGTTACTAATAGTTATAAAACTGGCACTATGGTTTGAAAGTATAATTAAAAGAAATGAGTGTTAATACTTGCATATAAATTCAATTTAATTTAGAATTAATTTAATTTGGATCTATTAAAAGTCATTTTACTGACTGAATGAGCTGAGAGTTATTTGGAGGCATAAAAAGCATTTGGTTTAAAATGGACAGATCAGTTTACAGGATGTCTGATTTCTGGCTGCAGCAAATTCAACTCTGTAGGAAATGGCACACGGTACTGATGTATCTCCGCAAGTAATCGCATTACAGTTAATTGAACAGGTTTATTAAATAACTTGTAAATAAAGCAGGTTGTTATCTTTCCTTTTCAACTCATTTTTATGGCTGATCAGGTATCAGTTTCAGAATTGTCAATCTATCCTGCTGAAGTGGGTCAAAGCTGCAGTGCCTCATAGTCTGAAGATTGCAGCCAACAGGACTCCCATTGTGAAGTCTAATCATAAAAATGCAGGCCTGTTGATTTTTTTCAGTGACTTTTGGGGAGAGGAAGAGGCTTGTGAGTAATGTTTACTGATGTGCTGTGAACATCAAGATGGATGTCAATCGCTGATGCCTCACACCTGCAAATTGTGCTCCCTGAAGGCTTTTAACTTGCTGATTGATTGCCAGGATTCAGGGATGTAAGATATGGGTGCAAGGTCCCCTTGATTGGTGGGCATCCTGGTGTTTACCAGTCAAGTACTGTGTTGGAAAGCCCTGTTGCGAAAGCTTACCTTCTTGCCCCAGTCCCTCCTCACATTGGAAAAAGGATATCCGAGACAATAAACTCAAATCTTTCTGTGGTTACGTTGCTGTGTATTACTTTTACTATGTGATACAGGGAAACTGCAGCTCCTGGGTGTGAGGGGGCAGAATTGATTATATGTATATTGTCAACATGGGTTCTTCTTCAAGTGAACACTGTGCTGCTGCTACATGACAAGCCACTATTCAAAGGCACAGGAGGACTGAGGGATCTTTCCCATAGGAAAGGTTTAGCAAGTCACCCATGAGCTTCATAACATCAGTTACAGAGCTGTATTGTGTTAGTTGAGGCTTAGTAGTGGGTTGCCTCGTAGCCAGGAAATAGTCTGACATGGGGATGTTCCAAAGTATTAACAGCACAGAAACAGACCATTTGGCCCAAAAGGTCAAGCCGGTGTTCATGTGCCACTCGAGCCTCCTCCCAGCCCTCTTCAATCTAACCCCTAAGATAACCAACCCTTAACATCTAATGTTGGAGAGGGAGGAAATAATTTATGAGGTTAAATAGTAGAACCTGTCATGTAGTGTTGCCATACAGTCGAGTAAGGTCTCTGGTCAGTCATGGACAGGAAGAAGCTATTTATTGCTCTGGTAGCCCAGCTCCCCCATTGTCACATTCAGCTTCATTATTGAGTGACCAAATTTTACTGACTATAGGCTGGCTCGGGTCTGCAAATGAAACCGGACCCAAGCCTGACAGAACCACATCCAACCCGAGCCTGAGCTGGCCTGAATCCTTTCGTTTTTTCCCGTGCCCGACCCGACCATCAGTTAACCTAGCTTCCATTTTTCACTTTGTTACTTATCTGCACAAGCTTAAAAAAAACTAACGAAACAACCTTTCTAGTCCAAAAAGTACATTAGCATTGGAGCCACTGAGTGGAGGTGGTGATAGAGCGTGCCCAACCTGAACCTGACACATGTTGTCGGGTTTGGGTTGGGTAGCCATGCTCTAACTGACTGTACTACCTCCCTGTCAGGTTGTTTCAAGCACTTACGTAATTCCATGCTTTGCATGAAGAAATTCTTCCTAATCCCCCACTTGACATATCATTGGGGATGGCAAACGACTATAATATATCAAAATTTCAGTTGATAGCCTTTTTCTCCTGCCTTGGCCTTATTGACCTGGACTGTTTAGCCACTCATTTCCTGTTACATACTGCTGCATGTACCTGCATTATATTTAAAACTGTCCCAACTCACTACAAGTTCTGTGGTAGCCTCCAACATTCCTCTCCAGTTCTGGTCGGCTGCTCTCCTCTTTCCAACTTCTGGTCAGCATGAGACAGAGTTGCAACTATGGTGCTATTCACATCTAAGCTTGTAAGTTTATCTGCTTCACTTTGGAAGGCCTAGAATGCATTGATTCTTGGTGCTGTTGCCTTATTGATGGATTTAATCAGAGACCTCAGGGTGCCCCAAAGCACTTTACAGCCAATGAAGTTCTTTTGAAATGTAGTCACTGTTGTAATGTAGGAAACAGGGAAGCCAATTTGTGCACAGCAAGCTCCCACAAACAGTGTGATAATGGCCAGGTAATGTTTTAAGTGATGTTGATTCAGTGCTAACTCCCCTGCTGCTCTTTGAAATAGTATGCTGGGACCTGATAGGGCAGATGGGATTTAATGTCTCATTTGAAAGATGGAACCTGCAACAGTGCAGCACCCCTTCGGCACTGCACTGTTGGCCTAGACTATGTGCACAAGTCTGTGGAGTGAGACTTGAACCCACAACCTTCTAACTCTGTGGGGCGGGAAGGTTGGAAGGGGACACAGCACTGTATCTGTATAATTACATTTCTGTAGTCTTCATCCATGTGTACTTACTTTGCTGGATTAGCTGACATTTCAGCATGAATTCAGCCTTGGTGTTAGGAATCCTGTGGTATCATTTGTTCATCGCACTGCTAAAATGAGATTCTCTGAGCAAACCAATTTACATTCACAGCAGGACAGTGATGTTTGAACTGCCCACCAGAGCTGTAAAAGCTCCAGGGTGGTAGTGGCTTCATCTGTTGTATTCGAATGAATTGCATTCTCTTATGTAGTGTTGTAGATGCAAAAGCATTAGGGAGATTCAAAATGAGGCTGAATGCTGCAAAATGAGAGGTTGGATTGAGCACTGATGAGCTGAATGGCCTTTGCTCGTCCTTGACCTCTCTTCCATTATGTAACTACAGGAGTAAACTTGTGCTTAAGACAGGAATAACATTTTGCGACGGGTTTGCACAGCAGGCTGTAATCCCTTAACTGGGCTCCTCACACAATACAGTCTGTTTTAGATTGGACTAAGGAACTGTCAAGAATGCAGATGGATTTAGTTATATTCAATCACATAAGTAATCTTATTACTGAAGCAGTAATGAGTTGGCTGTATTATGCCATCAAAATGTGCTGCTAATGGAACTCCTGCAGAAATCTACTGAGATCTCCAAAAATGGGGCTTGCTGTACTTTTGAAGGTGAGATGCAGTATTTGCTGTTTACGGATTGTTTAGTAGATTTCAGTCTGTTGGGAAAGCATTTTGGCGCTATATTGCTCCAGGGTTCTACTCTCCGTAAACTTTAGGTCATCCAAAACTCTGCTGCCCGTGTCTTAACTCGCATCAAGTCCCAATCCCGTCTCTCCCCTGTGCTCGCTGACCTACATTGGCTTCTGGTCACGCAACATCTTGATTTTAAAATCCTCATCCTTGTTTTCAAATCCCTTCAAGTCCTTGCCCCTCCCTATCTCTGTATTCTCCTCCAGCCTCACAACCCTCCAAGATATCTGCTCTCCTTTAATTCTGGCCTCTTGTGCATCCCTTGGTGGCTGTGCTTTCAGTTGCCTGGGCCCCAAGCTCTGGAATACCCTCCCTAAACCTGTTGGCCTCTCCACCTCGCTTTCCTCCTTTCAGACATTCCTAAAAACCTACCTCTTTGACCAAGCTTTTGGTCATCTGACCGAATATCTCCTTTTGTGGCTGGGTTTCGTACTTTGTTTTATATTGCTCCTGTGAAGCACCTTGGGACGTTTTATTACGTTAATGGTACTATGTAAATATAAATTGTAGTTGAGAGATTTGAGCTTGTGGAGCTCATCATGTAACACTAACTTGATAATGAGGCACAGTACATGGTGTCCAAACTTCTGTTCATGACCTCCAAGCAAAGTTGTCAAGTTAAACTGATTGTGTTCAACACGATTTCTCCCCACAATTCTACGTGAATAAATACACACAATTAACTTAAAAGCAAAATACTGCGGATGCTGGAAATCTGAAACAAAAACAAGAAATGCTGGAATCACTCAGCAGGTCTGGCAGCATCTGTGGAAAGAGAAGCAGAGTTAACGTTTCGGGTCAGTGACCCTTCTTTGGAAACCCGAAACGTTAACTCTGCTTCTCTTTCCACAGATGCTGCCAGACCTGCTGAGTGATTCCAGCATTTCTTGTTTTTGTTTGTGACACACAATTAACTATTGGCTTCTTTTGGTTTGTGTGAAAATCAGTATATCGAGAAAAAGCGTGTCAAAAGTTTTTTTAAATTGTGAAACGTAGGCAAGTGCAGGACAGCCACCAAGGTTGGAAATTGAGAAAATGATGGCTAAATTAATAGTGATGTCCCCATGAATCTCTAAACTGAATTCATGGCAAAGTTCAGACATTAGTCATCTTAACCTAGAGAATGTAAAGTTTAATTAGACATTGCATCCTCTAGACAATTGGCCACTGGGGTTTTCAATCTAGAATGGATTGTTTGCTGCCATGTTCGATGAAATTGGCTCTTTTGGTGGGGGCGAAACACAAATGACTGTTGCTTCACTAGTGACCATCTACAGATTGTAACTATCTTTGGTTAAAAATGCAGGTGGTTGCCTTTTTATGAAGAAAAGGAAGTGTGGAGAGGTGTGTACACTTGCACTGTACTGAAATTTTTAAGCAGATACGAACTTTGATTTGCTGAAGCTTTTCAATGACCCTGTAGGACATACAGTAGCGGTTCTAGGTCACATCAGCCTTCTGCTGTCAATGGTTGATGGTTGTTGGCCATTTGTTAATATGACTGTCAATTAAAAACTACATGATTCACTAATTACATTTTTAATAGCATTGTGTTAATGCCAACATGTGTCTCAATAATAGACTTGTATTCATAGAATAAGAATTAGCATTGAAGACTGTTTAAAAATATATTTTTTTTAATGTGTGAAGTAAAATGCAGCACTTCTACTGATATGTATTATAATATTCATTATCTCTTCCATCTCCTCTTGTGTGCGGGTACATATGCATATACCATATGTGTGGAATCTGTAGGGAACATAGCTGTCCCAAAGATGTCACTCTTACTGATTTATTGTTTGCAGAGGATGTGTTGAAAAAATATGGAAGTATATAACATGGGCATCTGCAGAAGCTTTGTATGAAAATTTAAAAATAGGAATAAATGCAGCCCATAATAAAACAAGTGGATCATGTATTACTTAAACATATGGTACATTAGGCTGAAGTCCCATGTTCATTGTTCAAAAACCTTCCACCTTTCTTAAAACAAGAAGTGGAACTAATCAACAGATTAAGGCAGCATATTCTGAAACGTATCGCTAGTTGAATCGATTACATTCTGTGCCGAACATCATCATCTGAATATTAAATTTTTAAGTGAAACATACTGTAAATGAGATTGATAAAAGCTTTTCAAAATAACATGATCTAATTGGATCAATGTACAGGAAACATGAATTGTTTTAAGTCTGCATCTGTGCCTTGTAATAAAACAATTCCTATCTGATTAAGATGAGCAATAAATAACCTTATTGATACGGTTCTAGTATTTTGCTACTTGTCTTTCCCCTCTTATTTAAATTTCTGCAAAATAGATTTAAAAGGTTAGGGACAAATTATTCTGACTGTTTGAAATGCCTGGCTGCAGATGATAGCAAATTTACTTTGCATTGAAAAGACATTTTAATGGAGAGCATGTGGTCTGGTTAGTTGTATTAAAAGGAGGCTGTTTTTAATATTGACTTCATATTGACTAATATGGTAATAGCTTCTTTTGAATAGATTATGACCTCATTTTGTTTAGTACAGGGGAGGCATTGATGACCAGTGACCTATGAAAGGTGGTGAGGTACTCTCCTCTCAAAGTCAGGTAGATAGTACTTCATTCCAAGTTCGTTGAGTTGCATCAGACTGTTACTGTGGTTTCCTCAAATGCCCTAAAATTTTGCTGAGATTTCTTTCCTAATTTGTTACCTTTAGGCACATGCAGCTATCTCTGCTTTACATATTAGTCTGTGATAAACTTATTAGGTTCTAAATGCCACCTAAAAGTGGTGTCTGCTCTGCTTGTGTGGTTCAGAATGCTAGAATATTTAGTGTGACTCCTGAAAATCATAATGTAGCAGTCCAGACTTTTTATTAAATGCATCAGAATTGAGGCTTTTTATTGACGTAAAGACTGTTGGAGGATTTTTAACTGTCCAAAATTGGATGGGAGATTCTCCTACTGCACGAATCTGAGCTTTAGTTCACACTTCTGTGTATAATTATTTTTATTGATTGCACGTCACTAACAATATGTGAGCTAGGTTTTGCTCTATGGTGAATATAGTAACACTCTTTCACCTTACATATTTGTTTTGAGAGAAGCTCCTCAGTGTGACACAGAATCAGGAATGCTGAGTTACACTGCTGGTTCCACATAGCTCTGTGGCTAATCAAAGCAGGAACAGTGGACATCTATGCAAACTTAGTAAAATTCAATCCGATTTAAATTACTGTTGGTGAGCAGCCAACAGGACAGCTGGCATTTTGCCAATATTTAAAAAAAAAAATGTGCTTGGAAAATAATGATGCAGTCTGTTGAAGCTGGAATGAGATCACTTCCTTGAGGTAGTCTTTATATCCAGTTTGCTCCCTTCTCTCCTGATGTTTATTCTTTAATGGCGTAAGGTTCTACAGATGCAGGTTGTCCTCCAGTAGCGCGTCTTGTGGCTATTATTTTGACATCATCCTTGATGGTGACTGCTGGCAATGCTGTCAGGGTGGTTGATGGGGGTTTGGGAGGGGATGGGTGGTTAATCACCATTTCACAGCCTAATCCTGTCCACATCTGATAGCAGACAGGAGCAGAAAGTTGGGCCACAGATCCTCCCTGTCATTGGAGGCATCAAAGCCAACTGTGGTACTTTTAATAAAAGCAAAATACTGCGGATGCTGGAAATCTGAAACAAAAACAAGAAATGCTGGAATCACTCAGCAGGTCTGGCAGCATCTGTGGAAAGAGAAGCAGAGTTAACGTTTCGGGTCAGTGACCCTTCTCACGTCACTTTTGCTTCTTTTACTTTAAATCTGTGAGCAATACAAATCAGTCCCATTACCCAGCTCGATTCCCCCATAGCCCTGCAAATTTATTCCCCTCAAGTGCTATTCAATTTCCTGCTTCTGCCACCCTCGTAGGCAGTGGGTTCCAGGCAATTACCACTCGCTGTGTAAAAAGTTCTTCCTCACATCTCCCATGTATCCTTTGCCCAAATCCTTAAATCTGTGGGTAACGCAAGTAAAAAGGGCACTTGATTTTGAACAGCAAAGGATGAACATACCCTCCTGGGGAGGGTATCCACGATTTTAATTGCTTCACCATTGGTTGCCATGCCTTCAGCTGCCTCAGCCCTAAATTCTTTCAGACCCAAAGATCTGAATCTTTCATATCAAAGAAGCAACAGGAGCTGAACTGGACAGGTGAGTAATTAAGAGCACCTGTAAGAGTGTACCTCAGTGGTCAAGTTGACCGTTTGTCATTTTGTCTAATTATTCCACTGGCAGCATCAGAAGCACAGTATTCCAGATTTCACACATGGAACAGATTCACAAGTCAATTATATTATACTTTTTTGTGTTAATGCAAAGCCCTTTTAGCTTCACACCAAAACAACCAAAGCGTAAAACATGGGAATGAAGTCCGAGAATTGAATTCTGAGAAATGGGTGAGACATCACCAAGGATCACAGAGTTTATCCAGGGAGCCATGCCAAAAACGTCTCAGTTTTGTTTGCCAATCTGTGACACGTCAAATCATCTTAACTACTTTTAATAATTGTTGTGCAGTTAAGATGAGCTGACGTGTCACAGATTGGCAAACAAAACTGAGACGTTTTTGGCATGGCTCCCTGGATAAACTCTGTGACCCTTGGTGATGTCTCACCCATTTCTCAGAACTCAATTCTAGGACTTCATTCCCATGTTTTACGCTTTGGTTGTTTTGGTGTGAAGCTAAAAGGGCTTTGCATTAACACAAAAAAGTATAATATAATTGACTTGTGAATCTGTTCCATGTGTGAAATCTGGAATACTGTGCTTCTGATGCTGCCAGTGGAATAATTAGACAAAATGACAAACGGTCAACTTGACCACTGAGGTACATTCTTACAGGTGCTCTTAATTACTCACCTGTCCAGTTCAGCTCCTGTTGCTTCTTTGATATGAAAGATTCAGATCTTTGGGTCTGAAAGAATTTAGGGCTGAGGCAGCTGAAGGCATGGCAACCAATGGTGAAGCAATTAAAATCGTGGATACCCTCCCCAGGAGGGTATGTTCATCCTTTGCTGTTCAAAATCAAGTGCCCTTTTTACTTGCGTTACCCACAGATTTAAGGATTTGGGCAAAGGATACATGGGAGATGTGAGGAAGAACTTTTTACACAGTGAGTGGTAATTGCCTGGAACTCACTGCCTACGAGGGTGGCAGAAGCAGAGAGAATCAATGATTTTAAAAGGAAATTGAATAGCACTTGAGGGGAATAAATTTGCAGGGCTATGGGGGAATCGAGCTGGGTAATGGGACTGATTTGTATTGCCCACAGATTTAAAGTATTTGGTAAAAGAAGCAAAAGTGACGTGCAGAAAAACTTTTTCAAGCATCGAGTGGTTAAGGTCTGGAATGCGCTGTCTGAGAACATGGTGGAGGCAGGTTCAATTGAAACATTCAAAAGGGAATCAGGCAGTTATATAAAAAGGAAGAATGTGCAGGGTTATGGGGAGAAGGCGGGAGAATGGAACTGAAGGAATTGCTCTTTCAGAGAGCCAGAGTGGACAAGATGGGCCGAATGGCCTCCTTCTGCACTGTAACAATTCTGTGATTCTCCACAGAAAGCTGCCATGGATTCGATTGGCTGAATGGCCTCCTTCCATGCTATTAATGACTCTATGACCTATCTCTGTAACCTCCTGTCGTCCTAGAACCCACCAAGATTTCTGTGTTCCACCAATTCTGGCCTCTCGTGCATCCACGATTTTAATTGCTTCACCATTGGTTGCCATGCCTTCAGCTGCCTCAGCCTTAAACTCTAAAATTCCCTTTGTAAACGTCTCTGCCATTCTTTCCTGCCCTCCTCCTTTAAGATGCTGCAATAAACCAACTTCTTGGACCATCTAACCTAATATATCTCTTTCTGTGGCTCAGTGTAAAATTTTGTTAATGCTTCTGAGAAGCACCTTGGGATGGTTTACTACATTAAAAGTGCAACATAAATGCAAGTTATTAATGTGCAATATTTACCTGAAAAATAAATCTGTATTGAGTATATTAATATATTGTTCCCAGGCGAAGAAAGCTTTTGAGACACACCTGTGAACTGCCTTGTGGGAGCTGCTCTTCCTGCTATTGGTCTCGTTAGGACTAGCTTCCTGTGTGACATCACTGTCTAATGTTTGCTTAGTAGTCAGTGGCTGAGAATAACAAAGCAAACAGCTTTGTTAGCTGCGATCCCACATCTTTCCCAACACCAGGAAATCAGTATGCAGTCAAAGAAGATCCAATTGTTGTAGTTGACCACTTCTTTCCCACTGAATCCTGCATTTATAAAGTAATTGAGAACGCAGTTTTATTTGCAGAACCAGCATTCAAGGATTTGTTGATGGTTGGTTTTGTTGCTGTTTACTTTTATACCTGATAATTCCTCATTTAAGTATTCTCCAAGCAGATCTACCAAGCAGATCTGCACTTAAATCTGTACTTAATTGTCTGAATGAAAGACTTGCATTTATTTCACATCTTATTGCATCTGAGAAATGTCGAATACTGTCTGATACAAATCATTTTTGAAGTGCAGTTGTTATGTGGGTACTTTTACATATATGATGACCCAACAAGCAGCAGTGAGATGAATGCCCAGTTGATCTGTTTTGGTGTATTGGTTGAGGGATGAATTTTAGTCAATGGAAGTTGTTGTAGCTCTTTGAAGAACTCCCGGTTGATCTTTAAAATCTGCAGAACAGACGGGTTGAGCCGTGGTTTAATATTTGATCCAAAGAATCGCATTTCTGACGATGTAGCACTCCCTCAGTGCTTCACTGAAATGTCAACTTATTAGACAATGTGCTAAAGTCCTGGAGTGGGACTTGAACTCGCAACCTTCTAAGAGTGCAGTGATTAAAATTTGAAGCCTTGAGTCTAAAACTCTTTGCCTTGTCTCAGTGATCGCACTCGTGCTTCTGAATCAGAAGGTTGTGGGTTCAAACCTCACTCCATGGAGTTGAACACATAATCTAGGCTTGTTTTTATTTCAGATTTCCAGCATCTGCAGTATTTTTCTTTTATTTACATAATCTAGGCTGATGCTTCATTGCAGTATTGAGGGAATGTTTCACTATCTGTGGTGCCACCAATTGGATGACGTTAAACTGAGGCCCCATCATCCCTCACCGGTGGATATAACAGATCACACGTCACTATTCGAAGAACAGCAAGGGAGTTCTCCTGGTGTCCTGGCCAACGTGTATGGCTCAACCAACCTGTGTCCCTCAACCAACACCCAAAAGAGATGATCTGGTCACTTATTTCATTGCTATTTGTGGGTCCTTGCTATGTCGAAATTGACTGCCAGATTTCTTACGTTATAACAGTGACTGCTGAATCAGCTGTGAAGTGTTTTGGGACATTGAGGTTGTGAAAAGCTCGATATAAATGCAAGTTGTTCTTCTGTTTTCTTCCAAGAGGGATCAGTAGAGTGATCTGGAGCAAAAACGTTTTTTTTTTGTTCCTTTTCTTGTCTGGGGTTAATTAAACCAGTTGCGGCACCCATCTCTGGCTAATGGGCATCTTTTGATGAAAACTTAAATTATAAAGGTAATTTTATATTCTTCCTGTTCGGTATTCCTGTATGCTAAAATTAAGATAAATGCTGTGATTTCTTCCTCATTTCATATTTTTATATCCAAACTCTATCCAAATTTTTAAAATTACAGATGCAAAGAAAGAGCATAAGCACAGCCTCATTATGTCTGCTGCTCTCTTCTCATCCCATCCCCTCCCTGCTCAATCTTTAGTTAAACTGCTGATAACTTTCCAAACCACATAAGCTGCATCCCTGAGAGATGGATTTGAATGCTAAACACAGACCTGTGCAGTGCATTTTGGTTTAAGCTGAACCCATTTGGCAGCAGTTACTGAATAGCTCCGATGTACTGGGAGCAATAACTCGTTTCAGCATTCCAAGCTTCTCAATTGAGTCAGCCACTAGGCAACGCTTGATCTTGTCACATGTCTGTCTAGCACCCAATTACGTTGAGGATTCTAGTCGGAAGGATCATTAAGGTACAAAAGAAGCACTGTTTAAAAAGTGTGTGCCTAAATTATTAGTCATGAACATTTAATGGTATACAGCATTTTCTTCACAGAACTGAATATAAATGCGCAGATCATAGCAGATGCCTTTAGCACTTAGCACTGTTACATCCAGCCTGTTAGTCATAATTGCTTGAATGTATGTTGCCTGATATTGTTTTAATAAATCTGACAAATAGAACAATACAAATGAATGTTTGCAGAGTTTTTCCTTTCTGTTGCTACTTTATTTTCCCTCCATAGAAATCTTTTCTGCACTTTTTCTTAACTGCTACATATTGAAATGTCAGAGTGGAACTAATCGCATTCCTCCTTATAGTTCAAAAGTGGTCAACATTGGATGGAAGATGAGTCTTAATCTCCTCACGTTTTATAGTGAACTCTTTGTGAAAAGCTCTATATAAATGCAAGTCGTTCTTCTGTTTTCTTCCAAGAGGGATCAGTAGAGTGATCTGGAGCAAAAACTTTTTTTTTGTTCCTTTTCTTGTCTGGGGTTAATGAAACCAGTTGCGGCACCCATCTCTGGCTGATGGGCATCTTTTAATGAAAACTTAAATGATAAAGCTAATTTTATATTCTTCCTGTTCAGTGTTCCTGTATGCTAAAATTAAGATAAATGCTGTGATTTCTTCCTCATTTCATATTTTTATATTCAAACTCTATCCAAATTTTTAAAATTACAGATGCAAAGAAAGAGCATAAGCACAGCCTCATTATGTCTGCTGCTCTCTTCTCATCCCATCCATACAGCACGTTCACTGTAGCTATTCTATTACTTCGGCTGTACATTTGATATTCATCAAACTGTATGTGCACTTCAAAGAAGCTTACCAAAATTGCCTACGCTGGCTACCTTTGTGATTTTACGAATTGGATGGCCCTCACTAAGCAAAGCTATTGACTGTCTTGGGGAGGAGGAGGCATCAACTAACTGCTTTTGCTGAAGACCTTTCATTGACCTGTTTACTTCTGAATAGATATTGTCATTGCCTGCACACAGCCCTTCGAAGATGCATTAATGGAGAAAGTGCCATACTGTATTTGAACTCTGCCACTCACAGGCGGAGTATTATGTTAGGAAGAAAACAATTATTGTGCTGTGTATTACTTCACTGGCTCAAACCCATGACCTGCTTGCGTGAAGTACATTGGATTGGTTTTCATTTTCTTTTCAGAAAGACTTTTTTATTTGTTCATGGGATGCGAGTGTTGCTGGTAAGGCCAGCATTTATTGCCCATCCCTAACTGCTGCAGTCCATGTGGTGTAGGTACACCCACTGCTGTTCTGGAGGGAGTTCCAGGATTTTGACCCAGCATTGGTGAAGGAATGGCGATGTATTTTCAAGTCAGGATAAAAAGAAATTCTGGAGGCCAATTTCAGTGGGGTAAGAACTGATTTCGCCTAGGTAAATTGGAATTGAAGATTGCCAGGCAAGACTGTAACAGAACAAGGGGCTGCCTTTGAAGAGGAGATGGTTCGGATGCAGTCAAGGTACATTCCCATGAGGGGGAAAGGTAGGACAAACAAAGCCAGAGCTCTCTGGATGCCGAAAGAGATGGAGAGTAAGATGAAGCAGAAAAAGGGTACGTATGACAGATGTCAATTTGATAATTCAAGTGAGAACCAGGCTGAATATAGAAAGTTCAGAGGGGAAGTGGAAAAGTAATATAAGATTTAAAACTTTTATTATAATTTGTTCTTGGAACAGACAATAAAAATTTGGACAAGGAGACACCTGATGTTGTGATATCAGGATGATTTATTAAGGCTAAAAGCAATGTTTAACAATTCCAAGGCAGTCGATATCCTAGTCCAGGTGGCCTTTACTCTCCACTGGCTCTAGTGGCACAGAAGGCTGGTGACTCCTCTTCTCCTGTCTCTCCCTTTGTCATCTTCAAATCTGTGTACCAAACCTCTCCAGGTCTGTTCCTTTATTCTTCTTAGCTAGTGGCTCCTCCTGATTAGTTGGTTCATACATGTCGCTGTTTTGATTGGTCCTGCCATTTCGTTTGTCAATGCTTCCGTTTACACATTAATCCTGATCACGTGCAAAACAATGTGTCCTTGGCGCACAAACAGTCCATTATAACCTTGAGGTCCATTAGTTCATACATTTCTGCTGAGACTCATCCTGCTTTTGTGTTAAATTTTGAACACCATTTGTTATATAGTTTTGGATATCTGTTGTTTTCTTTCCCTTTATCTGTTCATATTATTAGTCCACGACACAATGTGGTTCCGGTTGACTCAAACTGTACAGGCAGCATTTTTTTTCCAGTAAGGCACGCATCTAAAATTAACTCTTCATTTACCAAAACCTTATACAAAGTATATATATATATATATATATATATCTATATCTATCTGTATCTATATATCTATCTACATCTATATCTATCTATATCTATATACATAATACAAAAAGATATAAAAAGTCCACATTTCCTACAGTAATGAGAAACAAAGATAGAGTACGAAAAGAGACTGACAGCTAACGTAAAAGGGAATCCAAAACTCTTCTATAGGCATATAAATAGTACAAGGGTAGTAAAAGGAGGAATGGGGTTGGTTAAGGACCAAAAACAAGATTTATGTGTGGAGGCAGAGGGAATGGCTGAGGTACTAAATGAGTACTTTGCATATCTCTTCATCAGGGAAGAAGATGCTGCCAAAGTCAGAGTGAAAGAGGAGGTAGTTGAGACACTGGATGGGCTGAAAATTGTTAACAAGAAGGTATTAGAAAGGTTGGCTGTAATTAAAGTTAATAAGTAACCAGGACAGGATGAGATGCATATGAGGATGCTGAGGGAAGTAAGGGTGGAAATTGCTGAAGCATTGTCAGTAATATTCCAATTCTTCTTAGGTGCAGGGATGGTGCCAAAAGGCTGGAGAATTGCAAATGTTACACCCTAATTCAAAAAGGGGTGTAAGCAACTACAGACCAGTCAGTTTAACCTCTGTGGTGGGAAAGCTTTTAGAAGATTTAATTTGGGACAAAATTAACAGTCACTTGGACAAATGTCCAATAAGAAAAGCCAGCATGATTTGTTAAAGGCAAATCATGTTTAACGAACTCGCTAGAGTTTTTTCATACGGTAACAGAGAGGGTTGATGAAGGTTAACGCGGTTGATGTGGTTTACATGGACTTCCAAAAGGCGTTTGACAAAGTGCCATATAACAGGCTTGTCAGCAAAGTCAAAGCCCATGGAATAAAAGGAACAGTGGCAGCATGGATACGAAGTTGGCTGAGTGACAGGAAACAGTAGTGGTGAATGGTTGTTACTCAAACTGGAGGAAGGCATACAGTGCGGTTCCTAATGGTCAGTATTAGGGCCACAGCTTTTCTTGACCTATATTCATGACCTACACTTTGATGTACAGGGCACAATTTCAAAATTTGCAGATGACACAGAACTTGGAAATATTGTGTACTGTGAGGAGGATAGTAATCGACTTCAGGAGGAAATAGACAGGCTGGTGGAATGGGTGGTCAGGTGGCAGATGAAATTTAATGCAGTGAGATGTGAAGTGATACATTTTGGTAGGAAGAACGAGGAGAGGCAATAAAAATAATGGATACAATTCTAAAAGGTGTGCAGGAGCATACCTGGGGGTATGTGTGCACAAAATGTTGAACGTGTCAGGGCAGGTTGAGAAAGTGGTTAAGAAGGTATACAGGATCCTAGGCTTTACAAATAGGGACATAGAGTACAAAAGCAAGGTAATTATGGTCGATCTTTGTAAAACACTGGTTCGGCCTCAACTGGAGTATTGTGTCCAATTCTGGACACCACACTTTGGGAAGGATGTGGAGCATTAGAGAGAGTGCAGAAAAGATTTATGAGAATGGTTCCCAGTGGCAAGGGACTTCAGTGACGTGATTAGATTGGAGAAGCTCGGGCTGTTATCCTTAGAGAAGGGAAAGTTGAGAGGAGATTTGATAGGTGTGTTCAAAATCATGAGGGGTCTGGACAGAGTAGCTAGGAAGAAACTGTTCCCATTGGCAGAAGGGTCAAGAGTCAGAGGACACAGTTAAGACGAATGAACCAATGGCGACATGTGGAAAAACGTTTTTGTGCAGTGAGTGGTTAGGATCTGGAATGCACTGCCTGAGAGTATGGTGGAGGCAGATTCAATCGTGGCTTTCAAAAGGGAATTGTATAATTATCTGAGGATAAAAATTTTGCAAGGCTATGGGGGAAAGGCGGCAAAGTGGGAGTACATGAGTTGTTCTTGCAGAGTGCCACCGTGGACATGAAAGGGTGAATGGCCTCCTTACGTACTGTAACCATTCTATGATTTTGTGTGTGACTAAAGATCTTTATAAAGCATTTAATCCAATTGGTTATGAGCTTTAAATTATCAACCATTATTTAAATCACTGCATTTTTGTGTGCAAATTTCCCAGCCATCTCATAGCACCAAAGATATATTTGACTCAAATAGAGATGGCAGCAGTTGTACAATAGTCTGGTTAATAGCTGTCACATTAATTGGTAAACCAATAAACTGATAAATTTTCTATTAACCTGAGGCTTGGGCAGGAGACTCTGTTCATAGAACAATCTCCATCTTTTACCTGAAGGTAAGTTGAAAACCATTGTGGTTCATCTGCTTTTCTTTGGATGCTAGTCAGACTTTTTAATTTAGAGCATTCTGCCAAAACACATGACAGTTACAGCTGGTTTGAAGCTCATGATCTAAGGTAACATGCTGTTTTAAGCATACAGTGGATTCTTTATTTCTCCAAGGAAAGTCCCCCAAGGCTGCTACATATATATTCTGGCTGGCTTTTATATCCCTACCCTGTAACCAGATGTATTGTATGCAGATTGTTGTCTTTGGCAGAATGCTTACTGCTGAATAAGCGACTGGACTTGTCGACTTTTGTTAATCTTGGGTCTCCTTCAGGTCTGGGTTCCTGTTGACCAATCTGCAGTGCTTTTTAAAATGTGAAGATATTCATGTCAACACATAAAGACCTGTTCTGTCAGGTTCGTAAGCAAAGGAACTGTCATGTCTACAGTCCTACCCACTCATGTCGACATTTTGGGGACCATTATTATTTTGTTGAAATAAGTGGTTCATTTTGAATGGACTGTGTAAACTGAGAGGGTCATCCTGAATATAATTGTTGCAAATAGTAACAATCAGTTGCTGATCGCCTGCTCTGTTCTGAACCCCTGACCACTCTGTGAAGCAGACCCTTATTATGTTTCATGCCTTCACCCAGCCCATTCTGCTGACTAATCAACATATTTCTGGTAACTCCATCACTCCCAGCAGCCAACTCGGCACAAGACACAGATTATCAGCCCCGACCCCTTTTCCTCCCAGCACCATGATCTCTGAAACCAAACCCACAGTGGACATCTGCTCTGACCGTGGGGCTTTGAGGTCATATTCGAAACTCTGGTGACTTGCACTCGCCCTTCCCCAGAGTGTAATTTTCACCTGGCTGGGATATTTGCGGGCAAGTTGCTGGATGGAGCACAGACAGTTCCCATGTGAACCAAAATACATAGCATTTACAGCACAGAACCAGGCCATTTGGCTTAACTGGTCTGAGTCGATGCTAATGCTCCATGTGAGCTTCCTCCCACATTAGTTTCTTTAACCGTAACAGCATATCCTTCTAATCCTTTCTCCCTGGTGCCTTGTGTTTATCTCGTTTCCTGTTAAAGGCATCTTCTTCTTTGGCCTCCTTGTCTTGAGAGCCAATGGGTAAGTGCCTAGAGGTGGTTTGTGCAGCAGCGCCTGGATTGGCTATGAAGGCCAGTTCTAGAGTGACAGACTCTAGCACAGGTGCTGTAGATAAAATTGGTTGCCGGGGCTGTTACACGGTTGGTTCTCTCCTTGCGCTTCTGTCTTTTTTCCTGCCAACTGCTAAGTCTCTTCAACTCGCCACTCTTTAGTCCCGCCTTTATGGCTGTCCGCCAGCTCTGGCGATCGCTGGCAACTAACTCCCACGACTTGTGGTCTTTGTCGCAGGACTTCATGTTGTGTTTGCAGACACCTTTAAAGCGGAGGCATGGACGGCCGATGGGTCTGATACCAGTGACGAGCTCGCTGTACAATGCGTCCTTGGGGATCCTGCCATCTTCCATGCGGCTCACATGGCCAAGCCATCTCAAGTGCCGCTGGCTCAGTAGGGTGTATATGCTGGGGATGTTGGCCACCTCGAGGACTTCTGTGTTGGAGATACGGTCCTGCCACCTGATGCCAAGGATTCTCCAGAGGCAGCGAAGCTGGAATGAATTGAGATGTCGCTGTTGGCTGACGTACCTTGTCCAGGCCTCGCTGTCATAGAGCCAGGTACTGAGGACACAGGCTTGAAACACTCGGACTTTTGTGTTCCGTGTCAGTGCGCTATTTTCCCACACCCTCTTGGCCAATCTGGACATAGCAGCAGACACCTTTCCCATGTGCTTGTTGAATTCTGCATCAAGAGACAGGTTACTGGTGATAGTTGAGCCTAGGTAGGTGAACTCTTGAACCACTTCCATAGCGTGGTCGCCGATATTGATGGATGGAGCATTTCTGACGTCCTGTCCGATGTTCGTTTTCTTGAGGCTGATGGTTAGGCCAAATTCGTTGCAGGCAGCTGCAATCCTGTCGATGAGTCTCTGCAGACACTCTTCTGTGTGGGATGTTAATGCAGCATCATCAGCAAAGAGGAGTTCCCTGATGAGGACTTTCCATACTTTGGTCTTGGCTCTATGACGGGCAAGGTTGAACAACCTGCCATCTGATCTATGTTAGTCATATCATCGACTCCATGTCGTAGCGAGTTTACATTCTAACAACCCTCTGGATAAATAAGTTTCTCCTGAATTCGTTATTGGTTTATTTGTAACTATTTTATATATACGAGAGCATTTTTCTCTCTTTCCGATTCCCTCAGTGTCTTCTTGACCTGATTGTGGACAGAACAGTATCCCTATTGGGGAGAAGGAAACAAAATAAAATAAATTGAGCTTAATTTTATGAAGAAGCAAGTCATTATCTACAGTCAGTTTGAACAAAATCTTTTTTTTTCTTTTTTTATTTTAGAGATGCAGCACTGAAACAGGCCCTTCGGCCTACCGAGTCTGTGCCGACCATCAACCACCCATTTATACTAATCCCATATTCCTGCCACATCCCCACCTGTCCTTATATTTCCCTACCACCTACCTATACTAGTGGCAATTTATAATGGCCAATTTACCTACCAACCTGCAAGTCTTTTGGCTTGTGGGAGGAAACTGGAGCACCCGGAGAAAACCCATGCAGACACGGGGAGAACTAGCAAACTCCACACAGGCAGTACCCAGAATTGAACCCGGGTCCCTGGAGCTGTGAGGCTGCGGTGCTAACCACTGCGCCACTGTGCCGCCCTTTAAACTGTTAACCCTTCATCCTCACAGGGCTATCTACTGTAATGGAGAGTCTCTTGTGTGGACAAAGGATTAACAGTTTAAAGTTGTGTTTCAATTCTTGGCATCTTGCTGTCTTGTTTGGGTACGGTTCCTGACATGTCACCTCTGCTGTATTACAAGTACCAATCAGATGTGCATCATATCTTCTAATATTGCTGTTTACTGAGTTTATTGCTCAAAAATTCCAATAAATGCTGATATCTACTTTTCTGGCAAGCAGGCAAGCGAAACCAAACGGAAGTTCTTAAGATTAAAGGTAGTTAAAAAGCTACATAACCCCAAAAACAAATTGGATATATGGGTTACATGGGAACAAGAGGAGGCCATTTGGCTCATTGATCCTGCTTCACTCGATTGTTAATGGCAGCTTTTTAATCACAATTGTCTGCTCTCTCTCTCTATATCCCTTCAGTGCAGAGTTTTTTCATGTTGCACTTATGTTGCTGGTGGAGACAAATATAAACGTGTTTTACTGAGGGGATCAGACCCTGCATATACTACCATTTTATCCTGGTTATGGAAGGCCTGTGTTCATCGATTGCTGGCACATTGTAGTTCAGTTTTGACATTGCTGACTTCATCAAATCATCTCCACAGCCAGAAGTATCGAGTTGCAAATGCAACATCAAGCAATCGTTCATGCTTAGCATTATGATGTGCATTTGGCTTAATGTCATGCTTTTGAACATCTGTGCAAATGCTTCAGTGTTGAACAACATAAAAGGGGCAAATTCAAAGCACCAGTAGACGTAAGGTGCAGAACTGCTTCGATTGGGAATGGCTCTGCAGGATAAACAACTCAGCAGATTGAATACTTCATGTCCATATTTTCTTCAGTTCCTTAAAAGGAATATAACAACAGGCGTAGACTAGTCAGCTCATCAAACCTGTTGAGCCGTTTAGTTAGACGATGCCTCAACTCCATTTACACGCCTTTATTTAATGTCTTTTGATACCCTTACCTTAGAAAAATCTACATGCTCAGCCTTAAACAAAACTTCAATTGACCTAGCATCTACAGCCTTTTAGGGGAGTGAGTTCCAGATTTCCGCTACCCTTTGTGAGAAAAATGCTTCCTGATATTGCTTCTAACTAGCCTAGCTCTAATCTTAAGATGTTGTCTGCTTGTTCTGGATTCCCTCATTGGAGGAAAAGGCAGACAAGCCTTATTAAAACATTATGTCGATTTTTGAAAAGAAAATTGAAGTTACACAGCTTAATTTTTTAGTTTGGTTTATATTACTTTTAAAACCTAATTTCCATCTCCTTATAGTTGAAAGGTCCCTTCCTGTGTTTTTTATATGATGCTTTTAGCACAATCTTGGACACACGCCTAAAGTACTGATAAGGTGTTAATTGGTGTCTGGGACTGTTAATAGGAAGGAATGTTGCAATAAAATGGAATAGTGTTTGCTGAAACCACATTAACTCCATACATGTTAATAATGAATTTGAGCTAACTGCATACATGTCAAAGTAATTCGTAGAAATCTGTTGATATGTTCCATTCGGCTTTCATGAAATACCTAAGATAGCAGGGGACCACTTCTGAAGCTTTGCTTTTAAGTTTCCCGATACAAAAACGATCACAATTTGTTTACCATGATGTTCAGTCTCATTTCAGAGAATTTTGTTGCTTTAAAAAAAAACTCCTTCAATATACATTGTTATTTTCCTATCTACCTACTATAAACATTTTTTAAAACTGAATTTGTATTTTTTCATTGCTACACATATCAGTTTTGAAAAAACTGAACACTCCTTGCAGTTTTGCCTGCATTAAAGCATGTTTGGTTTACAATGCTCCCCTATCCATCTGAAATGCTCAATTCTCCACTGATAAATTTATGCTAGCACTTCCACTACCATCTCTCTTGCCCTGTCAGAACATTTGATGTGTTTTCAATAACTGAGCAGTATTAGTCTGTCAGAATTGAAACAATTCATATAAATAATTGTTACTACAAATGCTGCACTAGTAGTGAGATTTCCCCCTGTTTAGAGAATCAAGACAAAATGGTAATTAAGGTTGGGAGTGAGAAGTAATTTTTGAGACTTATAACAATCTTTGTCTCTTTTTAAAAATGTTTCTCCTCTCTCAGTTCTTCACTGTCACTCTGTTTGTGTGTGTAGGAGGGGGGAGGGTGGGTGGCTGGGATCAAAATGCTGTCAGCTTCTGTTAGTCACCACAAATGATTTAAATTTTAAATTTTTCTTTTGTGAGGATGCAGAATGGAGTTTCTAAGTAGCTGAAGCTTTGTTCCAGGCACCGTCAGAAGAACTTACTTATCATAATATTCCTATTCCTATCAATTATGCTTTTGCAGTAATCCTTTGAGAATTACAATTCTGTCTCTTCACCTTGTTAAAAATACGTTTTGAAAAGTGTTTCATGTGTTGGTAAGCATGAGCAAATTGTAATAATTTACTACTTCCATTTCCACCGTATATCCAAACGCAACACTTTACAATACCAGGATATCTTAGCAAAGCCTCTCATCCTGTATGCAACTCTTAATATACTTTCTCTAGAAGCTCAGTTTAAATGGCTCACCTCAATTTTTAATTTTCTTCTTTAAGCTATTGTAACAGATTTATTGGACACCTAGCAATCCTCAACTAGACAGACAAAAATACTGCATCTTTGACAGTCACATCAGAGGGAGCCTTGCATCAATTTCTGCTTTGTGATGGTCACAGCATAACTGCAGCACATGAAAATTACATTTTAAAAGCCGGAGAGAGAAAGACATACAATGGGGGGTACAACACGGGCTGATTCTACGGTGGGATTCTATTTTCAGTTATAGCGAACTGTTCCATCAGCCCTTTCTCAGTTGGTATAAGTCATGCTTTGAGAGGCTGATAAACTCCACTCTTTGTTTAAGTTAAGAACAGGATGTGGAACTTGCTGCTCCCGTCCTACTTGGTGGTGGAAGTGGATAGTTATTAAAAATATGCCATAGGTTAAGGGACTCCAGCTGTGTCCAAACTTTGTGAATATTTAATATGGAAAAATACCTATTTTTTGCCATACAGAGATTGGCAGAAGGGCAGCCATACTTTCATATCTTCTTTGCAACATTTTTGTACATCTTTCCACTTCACTTTGACTTGCCTTGTTATAGCACCTTCAGTTTTGGATTTTTGATCCCCACCTGGTGCTGAGCCAGCAGTAAAGGTGCTGTAATTGGCCTCAACACACTTGAGATGGGTAATGGACAAAACTGCCATGGGCCCAAATTCAAATTGCTATCCAGTGACTTCAAAAAGTCCAAATATTTTTCACTACTGAAAGTATAATCTGATAAACTGCTCTCATATTTTGTTCCAAATTGCATTTATGGTCCCCCAAGATGTTTTCTGCATTAGAAGCCATCGAAGAGGTTAGATGATGCTGATGGAGGGCGGGTTGTTGCACATTTCTACCTGTGATGCTCAGTTCCTAATCTTGGGCAGCCCAGCAGTTAACTTTGAGTGAAAGTGAAATGCTTCCTTTAAAGGAGGGTGGGAAAGCCCAGTCAATCTGAACCCTTATGATGGAACTCAAAGTGGCTGGTTACGGACTGGATTCTGGTTGAAACTGGAGACTTGTCTGTTTCTCTTCACAGTTCCACAGCAAAGTGCCAAAATATGGATCTATCTCCCTTTTAATTTTTGTTTAAACCCCTTCTTGGCATTGCCACATTATCTCTGTAATTTCCAGGCCTGCTCCAATCCCTCAAACTCTCTGATCCAGTAGCCTCATGTGAATCTCCCACTCCACCTGTTGCATCGTTATTAATTGTACCTTCAACAGTTTAGGTTCCATGCTTAGGGCTTAGTAAGGCCAAAACTAGAGTATTGTGTCCCGTTCTGGTCACCATGCTTTAGGAAGGATGTGAGGGTCCTTGAGAGGGCGTAGAGGAGATTTAGCAGAATGGTTCCATGGATGAGGGAATTTAGCTACAAGTTTAGTCAGGTTGGATGAGCTGGGGTTGTTCTCCTTGGAGCAAAGGAGATTGAGGGGAGATTTGATAGAGGTGTACAAAATTATGACAAGTTTAGATAAGGTAGGGAAAAAACTGTTCGCATTAGCTGATGGTACAAGGACTAGGGGGCACAGATTTACGGTTTGGGGCAAGAGATGCAGGGGAGATGTGAGGAAGAACTTTTTTACGTAGTGAGTGGTAATGACCTGGAACACGTTGCCTACGAGGGTGGTAAAAGTGAAGACCATGAATGATTTCAAAAAGAGATTGAATGGGCACATAAAGGAAATAAACTTGCAGGGCTATGGGGATAGAGCGGGGGAGTTGGACTGACTGGATTGCTCTGCAGAAAGCTGGCATGAACTTGATGGACCAATTGGCCTCCTCCTGTGCCGTTATGACTGTAGGTGCAAGCGCATGTGCTTGGATCTCAGGAGATGATAAATTCAGGTTTTGCTGTGTTGCTGCCTGTGGTTGAGTAGCCTTTGGACTGAAACTCCCAAGACTCTGGCATGCAAAGCAGCTACTCGGGCGAGTTACTGGGAAGTCACTGATGCTCATGGAACTCTGTCTTCAAAATTAATCTGTGCCTTGACTGGAGAACATTGGGGTGGTGAAACGTCAGATACTGCACTTTCACTTACTGCGAGAAGTCAACTGTTCTCTTGTTTAGTGGTGAAAAGGCTTCAGCTTTGTTTTCCAATTTGATGCCCTTCTACCTGCAGATTCTGAAAACTCATACGATTCCTGTGTTTTTTTTTGAGCTAACAAGTAGATGAAAGCATTCCTGCTGCCTTCCTTGATTGTTCCTGTCATTCAGGAGCTATTGCAGGTTGTGCAGTTTTGTGACTTTTTAAAAAAAAAAATCACTTTCAGGCTCTCCACTCCTTCCCATGGCTCAGCTGGTTAAGACAGTCATGGTAAGCAAACTGTCTGGCATCCCATTGTATAAACTATTTATGTATGTGCATCTATGGACACAGGCCACTGCCATGCCTCCAGAGCCAGAATACTAATCCATTACAAGAGGAAATTATTTTTTTTAAAATCCAAAATATGCTTTATTCATAAAAATCTGTAAAACAAAATACATTCCCAAACCGTTTCAAACAGCAAGTCAAAAAATACAAACAGTGCAAAGGGGTCAGTTTCCTTCAATACAATCATGAGTTGCCTCACAACCCTTCCGTTTCATTTGTCATGCCATATACATTTTTACATTTTATAGCAAACGAAAATTTTCTCGATACAGTTCGAGGGGTTTCCCATGGATCCAGCCCCACCGTTCAGCTTGGTGGGGGGACCTTACACTGTGGTCTTTCCCCATTGAGCCTTTGCTGCGGCTGCCCCAAGCTTTAGTGCGTCCCTCAGCACGTTGTCCTGGACCTTGGAATGTGCCAGTCTGCAACATTCGGTGGTGGACAACTCTTTGCACAGGAAGACCAGCAAGTTTTGGGCAGACCAAAGGGCGTCTTTCACCGAATTGATAGTCCTCCAGCAGCAGTTGATGTTTATCTCGGTGTGCGTCCCTGGGAACAGCCCGTAAGCGCACAGACTCCTGTGTTACAGAGCTGCTTGGGATGAACCTCGACAAAAACCACTGCATCTCTTTCCACACCTGCTTTGCAAAGACACATTCCAGGAGGAGGTGGGCAACCGTCTCTTCCCCACCACAGCCACCACGAGGGCATTGTGTGGTGGGGGTGAGACTTCGGGTGTGCAGGAAGGATCTGACGGGGAGGGCTCTTCTTACCACCAGCCAAGCTACATCTTGGTGCTTGTTTGAAAGTTCTGGTGATGAGGCATTCCGCCAAATGACTTTGGCGGTCTGCTCGGGAAACCATCCGACAGGATCCACCCTCTCCTTTTCCTGTTGGGCCTTGAGGACATTCCGTGCAGACCACTGCCTGATGGATCGGTGGTCAGAGGTATTTTTCCGCAGAAACTGCTCCACGAAGGATAGGTGGACAAGAGGAAATGGATGCTTCTGGTGCTACAAGCTAATCATGGCTGTGGGTAAATAAGTTGTGCTATTCACAAGCTCAGGAATTCCCCAAAGCACTTTACAGGCAATGAAGTTTTTTTGAAGTGTGTTCACTGTTGTCATACAGGAAATGCAGCAGAAATTTGCACATAGTAATATCATGAATGACTGGACTATCTGTATTATGTGTTGGTTGAGGTTGGCCAGGACACTGGGGAGAACACTTCTTTGAATGGTATCATGGGATCTTTCTGATATTCACAAAGCAGGTGGGCTTGAGTTTAACATCTTACCTGTGAGATAGCGCCTCAGTCAGTGCAGCACTCCTTCAGTACTGCACTGGAGTATCAGTCTAGATTTGTGCTCAAGTCTGTTGATTGGAACTTGAACCCATGACTTCAGAGGCAAGAGTGCAACCACTGAGCCATGACTGGCACCTTCAGTTGAGCCCTCACAGGCAGCCATGCAGTTTTCCTTTTGTTTTCATTAATTAACTTTACTGTAACAGCAGGGAAGGTTTGCAACCAGAAACCAATGGCGCAGTTGCTTTGAATTCTGCTGCCCTTGTTAAATGGGGTGAATTCTCAGGATTAAGAGCCAACACACATTACAGAAGTGGCTCTGTAATGAGTATCACTTACATCGAATGGGTGCCTGTGATTATTGCGTCTGCATTGAAATCTAGAACTTATGGAAGATGAGCAGATTAATGCAGAGTGCATATTGATCAGGAACTTCTAGGTGCAGTGCCTTGAAGGAGAAGTATTTGTTTGAAGAGGGAGTAAAGCGTTACCTTTTATCACAATAACAGGTCATGCAAGTAATATTGTGATGCAATTTGCATCATTTCATGACATCGGCTAACATCATAAAGGTTTGACAAAGATGTTTTCCTGAAGATGATGTCTGTTTTGCAGTTTTAGTTGAAGTTGACATTGAAGTATGAATGACTGTCTACAATGGCAGGTCAATTCTGAATGCCATCAGAAAAAGGGGACAGTGGAGTCATTCTTTACTGTGTAGACAGGCTGGAGTCGCCATTGTATCTGCTGTGGGTAAAATTCTATATCCTAATCTGTAAGGAAGCTTTGGAGGATGTTCAGTCCATTTTTATAAAATTAATGTTTCCTTCTCCAAATTGACATTGTGGTGTGTGAATTATACTGCCCAATTTGAATGATGAAGACCAGAACATATGGTTATAGATGGCTGTAGCAGATATAGATGTAAAATTCTCACTTAGCTTGTAATTATTGCAAGAGCTGGGATTATTTCATCTCTGATGTCTCATTCTAGGGACTACATACATTCAGAGCAATGCTAAATCATTGGTTTGATTGCTGTAGACTAAACGCAAGAGGGCACTTTGTATAGAAAGTGCAGTTTTTCCCCTATGTGGTGTAAGCTGTAAAAGGAGTATGATCGAAATAAATTGATGGCAAAGGTATAGAAAAATTGAATCAAATACAAGATACCAGTGGGCCTTTGGTCAACGTTAGTGACTATGACTAATTTAGTTGAAAGGGCTTTTGCTTTGACTTGCATCTGTAAGAATAATAATGCAGGTCTCCATGCTGTGAGATTTTGTCCCCACATACTTGCAGAAATGGCAGGTACTTTTTAAGTAAAATTTTCAAAGATATGTTTCCAGATGTTTTCCCTTTTGGGAGGTGTGTTCTCAGAGGTATTGTTTCGGAGAGGCGTGATTGCCCGTTAGTATCACGTCAATCAACCTATCACTGTGGGGTGGCCCAAGCAGCCAATTTAAAATAATAAGGTGATGCTTTCTACAACACAAGAATGCATCACATAAGTGACATGTTTTTCCTTTCATGTTTTCTGCTACATTTTTACTTTCAGGCATCCACATGAAGTCATTTGTGTGCAGCTGGCAAAATGGAATCTAGAGATGTTTTAATCAGAAAGCGTACCAGACATTTGGAGTAATCTGTGCAAAGAGTTCTTTTATTTTGTCTGATGTGACATAAATGAGATGCGTGGAGTCCAGTTGGTTGAAGATCACAAACAGGTTTATTACAGAAAACTACATGTACAGTACAGAGCAAACTATTTACAGAACCTGCCTCTGGGTGTTAAAGTTGCAGAGTGACTCTGGCTTCAAGTCACATGACTGCATCCTGGTAGATCATTAGCATACTAAGCTCTTAAAGGACATCACTCTTCAAGGCAATCATACAACATCCCCCTTCTTTCCAAAGATAAGTCTCAGATGCTAAAAGTAAAAACACAATATTAGATAACACAGGTATAGATATTGTGAAATTTACAAGTATAGAGGTTCAAACATCCATATGTCGTTTTGGTGGTTTGACAACTCTTGCTCTGAGAATTTGCATCTCAACTGTTGCTGTTCTTTCTGAAGTTTCTCCCTCTCTGCATTCAGTTTCTGTTGCTCTGCCTTCCGCCTGCTAACATACGCCGTTGTTTTTCTCAAGATGACGACTTACGGGGCCTTGTTATTCTTGGAAAGCTCTGGCAGCTCATCTCAAAGAGCCTACAGACAATGCTTCACTGCATTCCTCTGCCTCTCCAGGACATTGCGTGTCCTTTGCCTCTCCTCATCCTCTGCGTCTGAAGCTCTTGGGTTCGAGGTCGAGGACTTGTTGGGAGGGGAGTACTTGGATTCATGGCGGTACCTGTCCATTCTGGCTCGTTGTGGTGCTGGCAGTCCTCTAGATAGCAGAAGTGAAGATGCAGCATAGTTTTGCTGTTGCTGGGTTCCAGGCTGTACCGTTTGATGCTGGCCAGAGTTTGCGAGCAGGTTCCGGTCCTTGGTGATTTCCCCTTGGCAATGCTCTAGTGGATAGTTATGATGTTGAGGTCCTTACATGGTGGTAGGCATACCACTGCTAGCCCACTTGTGTTTACTGGGTAGAAAGTTAGTGGTTTCCATGCCAACTTGCCATAGCTGCATTGCATTCAGTGTGCCACTGCAAGGAATGGATGACCCGTTGTATGCTGATAACTGGGCAGTTGTCAGTTGTATCATTGATTTCCAGTTACTCCGGTACATATCTTTGAGTATTTGGATTGGTAGGATATTTGCACTAGTGCCGGTGTCAATCTTGACCCTGTGTGTATGTTTGCCAGCTTTCTTTAGGCACATGATGTTAATAGTGGCGAAAACTTCCAGTTGTTCAACTTCATAACGTGATGTGTCAGGTTCACAATGTGGAACACCTGTTCATCTTCTGTTTGAAAATTACTCCTCGTTGAGTCTTGTCTCAGGTCTGTTTTGCTGTGGACTTCATGTATCATCTTGAATTTATGTAGGTCCCTGGCGCGCTCCTTGCTGCAGTTGCCATGCTGCTGTATCTGTCCTCTGTTTATTTGCGCCCTGCTGTGACTTCTGGCTGCGTCTTTGGAGCCAGATTTCTTGCATTGGCGGGCCCGGTGTCCTTTTGCACCACGTGCCTTGCACAGGTCACGAAATGCAGGGCAATTTTGCCATGAGTGGGACAGACCACAGCTTGCTTGCTCTTTTCAACCTGGTTATGGTGCCAATAAGCATCCTGACCTGAAAGGTTAGCTCTGCTTCTCTCTCCGCAGATGCTGCCAGACCTGCTGAGTATTTCCAGCATTTCTTGTTTGTGTTTCATGGTGCCAATACTGTTGGCTGCACCTAGTGCTTGCATGTGCTGTTGTCCAGCTGCATTGGCGTCATATTTCATGCCATCTTCCAGCACCGCATCAATGCCTTTCCTTTTCCCCAAAAGGTGTTTCTGAAATGCTTCAATGGGTGTCGAGACGATCACTAGCTTCATTATTCAGTCCGACACCTAAGTTTCTGAGAAGTCTCATTCATTGCCCTTACTATGGCATCTACTGATGAACTGGTCTATTGATTCCTGTGGCTGTTGCCAGCTGGACATCAATTCCAGGCGGTGAATTCTAAAGTTCACTCGTAATCGGAGCTGATCTTCTAGCACTTTACATATCTTTGCGGGACGTTTCTGGCCCACATCAGATAGTCCAGATGTGTTGATTCTGTGTCGTCCCTCATTTCCAACTGCTATTAGTATTTTTACAGCCTGTTTTTCTGGTTCGACAATTACTTGGTTTGTGAAGAATAACTGCATTTTTTGTTTGAACAGTTGGGACTTGTTCAGGCTGGGAAATTTGGTATCCATATTTCTGCTGTTCTTTTGCTTTAAAACTTGTTCTCTAACTCTACACTGTTTCCCCTTTAAGAGACTCTCTTATTTATACTAGCTACTTTGATTGAGAGGAGCAGGTGTTTGCTAGTGCTGTGTGCCTATTTTGCTTCCAGCACTTAAGCCTGTTCTGTTTACACCGCTGCTCACTAGCTGCTAGAGTTTGTATATGTTCTTCATGCTCAAGTAGTTTTACTGTTTTTTTTTTACTGTGGCTTCATGAATGGAACTGTTATTTACGCTCGAGTGGTTTTGTGGGTTTTTTTTTTAATTTGGCTGTGTGGAAGAAGGCTCTGCAGTGAGCTGGGTTTTCCTGCTTTTTTCTAATGGACACCTCCTATAATGTCACCAACCTTGATCAGCTTGGGAAAGGAGTCGGGTCTTCCTCGTTTTTTTTCCTGCATGGAACTTTTGAAAAAATGATCTTCTGAAGGACTTCAAGACTTTTTTTAAAAGCAGTATCACTCGCTTATCGGCACAATGACTCACCTGATTTGATTGCAGCCTGTCGTTCTGTGTTCTGTCTTTAACAGCTTGAGTTCTTATTTGTTCACTGTTTGAGCCAGTATTTTTCTTGAACTTTCTTTCTTACTGGCTGTAGGAAAGATTGTTTTCAGAGCTGTTTTAACTATGGTCTTCGACCTCAGACTTTGTCTTCTCACCACAGCTGCCACCATATAATGGGTTCTTTTATGTTGCCTGATGCAACGTAAATGAGACACATGTAGTCCAGTTGGTTGAAGATCTCAAACAGGTTTATTACAGCTAAACAAAATGTACAGTACAGAGCTAACTATTTACAGAACCTGCCTCTGGGTGTTACAGTTGCAGAGTGACGCTGTCGCCGAGTCACATGACTGCATCCTGGTACTTGGCTCATTAGCATACTAAGATCTTAAAGGGACATCACTCTTAAAGGCATTCATACAACAATTTATTTTGAAGGGTTTTTGCCCCAGTTCCAGAAACTGCTTTTACAAACTGCTTATAATTATTCATAACTCTCCTCTTAACTTTGAGACCTGTGTTTGAATATAGCCCAAACTTGCTGGGAGAAAATTTCCTTTCTCTACACAAATTGTAAAGAAGGCAAATTTGGAGCTTTGCTGTCCAGCTGGAGTAAGTCAAACATCCCATAATTTGGAGTCATCCTTGCTCACAGACGGCAAAAGAATCAATGGAAATGGTGTAATTGGAATGTTCATTTTGGGGCATATTGCTAGCACAAGTAGAGGAGAGGGAGTTGTAAGATCCTTCTCCAAGGATGCTGTGATGCATAGAAACTTTAAAACATAGAAAATAGGAGCAGGAGTAGGCCATTCGGCCCTTCGAGCCTGCTGTGCCATTCATTATGATCATGGCTGAGCATCCAACTCAGTAGCCTGTTCCCACTTTCGCCCCATACCCTTTGATCCCTTTAGACCCAAGAGCTATATCTAACTCCTTCTTGAAAACAATTTTTGCAGTTCATCCATGCGCTCTTTAAATGTTTGCCATTGCCTATCCACCATCATCCCTTTAAGTAACGTTTCCCAATCCGTCGTAGCCAACTCGCGCCTCGTACCTTCGTAGTTTCCTTTACTAAGATTCAAGACCCTTGTCTCAGAATCAACTGCCAGAAAAGTGATGCTTGACTGGAGAATCATAGCCTCCCAAGAGCTGCTGTCCCCTTTTTACCTAACCAGCCTGCTGCTAAGGCCAGTTGGAAAGCAAATTAAAAAGGATCACACTTTTTTTGTGCCATTGGTGATCATTCTTGGGACACAAAAAGAATTGGCTCCAATACAATATTGTTGGGTTGAAACTTGCATTCTTTATTTTGATAGTTTGACATGATGGTGGGCTGAATGCACATCAACTTCAATGGCACACCATCAAAATAGGGACTGCCTTTTATGCTTCACCTAATCTGTTCTGGGGTTGTTTGATAATGTAGAAAGCTAATGTGGAAATATGTTATATTACCTAACCCTGATGTCCCTCACGTTGGTGATCACAAAATATACCTTCCCATCAAAGCAACAAAAAAAGCAAATAACCCAGTCGCAAAAAAGCATTAACGCTAATTTTTCTGGAAAAGAACTAACATGGTTACCAGTTTGAAATATGAGATAGCATAATTCTTTATCGGGAAGTGCGTTGATAACTCTTTTGCACAGCAGTTTTTCATTGACATACCAGTTAATCTGCAAGTTATTCCCACTGAGAAGAATGATGAACTTGTACATTAACAATTTAGTTTCTGAATTACTTGCCTAATATAGCGGAGCATTGGAAGAAGTTTAATAATTTTGTCACAGGTATGAATGCTTTCTGTACTTGCCATTTGAAGAACTGTGGCAGAATGAGGTCCTGAGTTTTTAAATTACAGCGGTTGGAATTGAATGGAACTACCATTTTTTTTGTTGGTTTGTTAAACTGATATATGGCTTGAAATGGGTAGTATAATTCTTCAGACTTGTTCAGATTTATTCTTCAAACACACATTTTATTTTGCACCCAGTGGCAGCATGAAATGCAATCTAGTCTGACATGACATGAGCTATTGGAAACCTAAATTGATGCATTGAAATCCACCTTTCAGAAATGTACCACTTGCTGCATCCTTGGGGTCATTCTGTGTTTGGAAGTGCTTAATCTGATGGTTGCTATGAGTGAGATTGCTATTTTCTTTTATTCATTCATGGGATGTAGGTGTCACTGGCCAGGCCAGCATTTATTATCCATCCCTAATTGCCCTTGAGAAGTTGGTGGTGAGCTGCTGCTTTGATCTACTGCAGTCCATGTGGAGTCAGTACACCCACAGTGCTGTAGGAAGGGAGTTCCAGGATTTTGACCCAGCGACAGTCAAGGAATGGCAATATAGTTCCAAGTCAGGATGGTGTGTGACTTGGAGGGGAACTTGCAGGTGGTGATGTTCCCTTGCATTTGCTGCCCTTGTCCTTCTAGTTGGTAGAGGTTATGGGTGTGGAAGGTGCTGTCTAAGGAACCTTGATTCTTTGCTGCAGTGCATCTTGTAGATGGTACACACTGCTGCCACCGTGCATCGGTGGTGGAGGGAGTGAATGTTTGTAGATGGGGTGCCAATCGAGCAGGCTGCTTTGTCCTGGATGGTGTCGAGCTTCTTGAGTGTTGTTGGAGCTGCACCCATCCAGGCAAGTGGAGAGTATTCCATCACACTCCTAACTTGTGCCTTGTAGATGGTGGACAGGCTTTGGGGAGTCAGGAGGTGGGTTACTCTCCACAGGATTCCTAGCCTTTGACCTGCTCTTGTAGCCATGGTTTTTATATGGCTACTCCAGTTCAAGTTTTGAATATTATAGCAGGTGATGTTGTAATTGGGGCTAGTTTTGTGTTTTGGAACTCTTTTGCACGCAGTATTTAAAAATAAGGTTGGAGCTGGGACGTGGTGTGGTCAAACAGGAGAGTTTGCAGGAGCTTTTCATACTCAATTCTCATTCGCCAGCATTGAGCACTGGCGATCTTGGCATCAGTTTGGTACTAAGAGAGAAAAAAAATTTTGTGTGACAAAAAAGATTTTGAATCATTGTTAATTGGATTGTAGCTTGCTTGCTGCATAAGTAATGCTAAAGTTGGTCACTACAACCTGTTTCTGTAGAATTCTGTGCCGAGTAACTCGCCTCCCGACTCCCAAAAGCCTGTCCATTATCTACAGGGCACAAGTCAGTGTGATGGGATACTCTCCATTTGCCTGGATGGGTGCAGCTCCAACAACACTCGAAGCTCAACACCAACCAGGAGAAAGGAGCCTAGGTTTGATCGATGCCCTATCCACCACCTTAAACATTCACTCCCTCCACCACCAATTCACAGTGGCAGCAGTGTGTAATATCTAGAAGCTGCCTTGCAGGAACATGCCAAGCCTCCTTTGACGGCGCTTGCCAAACCCCCCGATCTCTGCCACCGAGAAGGACAAGCGCAGCAGACGTTTGGGATCACCAGCACTTGCAAGCTCCCCTCCAAGCCACACACCATCCTGACTTGGATACATATCGCCATATTTTCACTGTCACTGTGTCAGAAACCTGGAACTCCCTTCCCAACAGCACTGTGGGTGTACCTAGACCACATGGACTACAGCGGTTCAAGAAGGCAGCTCACCACCAGCTTCTCGAGTGCAACTGGGGTGAGCAAGGAATGCTAGCCTTGCCAGCGATGTGCGCATCCCATGAAAAAAAAAATGGGTAAGGAAGGCTTCTTCCCTACAGGACGTTGATATACATGCAGTGACTAAATTGGTTTGTTTACTGATGCTGTTTTTTTATTTCCAGTTTTTTTTTAAAGCTGAATTCAAATTCTCAAACTGCTATGATGGCATTTGTACTCGTGATCTCTAGACTATTCGAGCAATAACATAACCACTATGCCACCAAATGCTGATCTGTATGATTTTAGTGCGATATCACATGGTTCATTACCCATTGTGGGAACTCTTGATAACTTCAATTCAACTCTACAGAATGTTGGTTGCTTTTTAACGTTGAGGATTGAAGTCTTTGAGAAATCCCTTTCCTGTTTTCCCTGCAGCTGAGGAATGATGGCTGTAGGAGAAAGCAAATGGAAGGTAGGGTATTAGATAAAAAAAAGTTTTCAGTAATGGCCTGGACTGCCCACCCTCCCAAACTGAAGAAATATAATAAACCTGTTTCTTTTTGGATCCTGTATGATCTTTTGATTTCTGCAGCACTTCCAAAACTCAGTGCAGCATATTTAAGTTCATTTTTGGAGTGCAGATAATTGGGGAATAGGGTGAATCTTTCATTTGAATAATAAAAACATAAGCTCCTGTCCTGTTTACTTGTATGGTGTTTAGTTTGGATGAGTTATGAGTGGGTGCATTTTCCCTGAATAATGCTTTTGAGTCACATAAAATCAATCCACAGTTAATTATTGCAGCTTGCAGCCATTAAGATCTGACATGAATCTCTGTTCTCAACATTTGTCCTCAATTTCCCTGCCAGTGTTCCATTCAGCTTGCCTCAGCGAGCAATAGATTTTTAATGCAGATTCAGTCAGCAAACCAATGATGGGGGTGGAGTATAGGGGGGCACATAATTAAAAGTGTAATACATGAGGAGGACCTCCTGACCTACAGCTGAAAAAGCGCCATGTCCTGCTGTTCCCCATTGTGTATTCTGTTTAAACCTCAAGTATGACTGCAGAATTGATGTTCCATTTTGTTAAATTACTACCAATTAACGTGAAGATTTACATTCAAAGCATTTAAAGGAAAACTGGTATTGCAGTGGACTGTTGTAAAAGGCAAGCTTGAGCAATTAAGGTACTCTGTAAAAACAAGTGTGGTGAAGTTTTGAGGCTTTAATGTATCTTCATTAGTAAGCTGTTGCATGAAAGCTATGTACAACAGCATGAAAGTGTTCCAACAGATGTTCAGCTATAGTAAGGTGTATGTTAAGGAGTTTAATTTGCTACTAGTGAGGAGTTAGTTGGCACGATATCAACATGTAAGATTAACTAACCATTGAAGAAGTCAGTAGGAAAAATATTTATCAGTTAGGGTCATTAATAAATCCTTGGGTTATAAATTTATGGTTTGAAGTCCAATCTCAGCAATTTGAATTCAGAATCAGAAGTGACAGTTCAGTACAGTATTATGCAGTATTGCCAAGTCAGAGGTGCTGACTTTAAACCCTAAACAGTGACTTCAAAGCAAGTCTTATAGTGCCCATATGGTGATTTGAGCAAGTTCTTCGTATTTTGTCCATAACCAACACTAATCATCGATGGTTATGGGATCTTGCTGTGCATATAACAGCTTCTGCTTTTGCCTGGATAAGTTATTGCACTTCAAAGCAACTTATTGTATGTGAAGTGTTTTGAGATGTTTGTGATGTGAAAAATGCAAATCTTTAATACAGGCAAATAGATTTTGCATTTTTTTTCTTGTACTAATACCTCCTTATGCAGTTGGTTTAGTGTCTGCATGGGCCTTTAAAAAGAAAAAGCCCAAACTCCAATCGTATGCATGCATCTTGTTACTTATAATGGCTTATCTATCTTTTAGAGAACACTGGTATTGAGTATCTGAGTCAAAATGACAACTCAAAGTTACTTTTAATTGGACTTACTGAAAGGTCAGTTAGTATTATACTGCAGTTATTTTGTCTTAATTTATTCAAGGAGATTTCAGGACTTTTGCAAAAGCTGGAGAAATTGCTATCTCCAGAGTTGTTGTTCACATGTTCCTTAATCTCTAACACAGGAAATGATGCTTAAGTTCCACTGCCATTTTTGTGCGTGGTGGTCCTCACCCAGCAAACCAGGAACCCCCTCCCCGTGGTTTATTTCCTGGTCAGTGCTGGGTTAGCTGCAGTGACACTGGAGGCTTTATAACTAGTCTGAAAAACCTCTGGCTAAGGACGGGAACAGTCAGTTGGGATATCTGGTTCAGATTAACCAATGACCCTTGTTTGAGATTTATGTTTAAACGTCAGGTGAGGACAAATATGGTTTCCCTAAAACGTCCCCTTGGTCATATATCACGCCAACTCCTTGGGCCCGTGCATGAGGAATGACGACTGGTTGAAGTATCGGAACACTGTTTGAATGCATAGAAATATACCCCAGTTGAACCACCAACTTCATGGAGGAAAACAGGAAGGGGAAAAGTTGGATATAAAACACAATTGTGAGTGTCTTCCCTCCTTCCTCATTTCTTCCTCCAAATTTAATTTTTCAGATTGGGTAATTTTAATGTGCTCATGAAGGAATGACAATAGGCTTTTCTCAGCTGGGCATGGATAAACCAAGTATAATTGCAAACAACCTTTCAGCTTCGCTGTTCATTATAATTAGGGGAGGTATAGTCTTTAAACTTCAAGTTCTATGGGGGTCATTGGCATAGTGACACTTAGGTTTTTGTTAACTAAAGTTTAAAGCTGTACCAGCTCTTCTCCAATTATCCACTTCTTGATGTCAGGCCACTTTTCCAATATGCTAACAAGCCTAATGAGGCAACATATTTTTACACAGTTGGATTTAACTGTTCAGGTAGGTAGCTAAGATCAATGTTCATTGCTGCATTAAATCTTTTGTTTTAATCTGAGCTGTAAACACTGAGGCCAGATGTGTAGTTAATGCAGTCAACAGTTAAAAGCCTTGCTGTCTTAGTCATTAGCCTGCTGTCTCTCGCTAGCAAATAAGCATTTTGCTTCGAAAACGAAGAATGCTGCTACTTATCATGCATATCTTCCAGCCTTAGTGAATGGAGTTGCCTCCACTCTTCTGACCTGTTGGACACAGGACTAATTTGCAGCAAAATTGTACACTGACATAAATGTTCCAGAAGGCTATATATAAAAATGGCCAATTAGCAAAATTTGTACCTCAGCTTATTTATTCATTTGGTATTCAATCTAGTTTAAATTAATACTATTAATCAAATTAAAATGTAAAAATTGGCTTTTACTGGAAGGTGTTGATGAGAAAGAATGTGCTGCTGTCTTAAAGTGAGATTAGGTTGAGGCTTGATGATATTCAGTGTGCCGAGCATTGGAACATGATTAATTGAGGAGAAATGTATGCTTGAATAAGGATGATACTTATAAGTGCTAATGCATCAGGTCAGGGATTTTGTATTGCAGAAATGACTGTGAAGGTTTAGTTCAATGAGGTTCAATGCTTGCATTAGGTTTCCTGTTCATATTTAAGAAAAAAGATTCTCGTAATGTGCAAAAGTCCATAAGCATCTGTAAAGAGAACATAATTTGGGTGTATATTCATTAATTTGTCTTTTCAATTTTTCAGATGCTAATGGACTTGCAGCATTTCCTGCAAATTTTTTAATTTCAGATTTACAACACATGCAGCTTTTTTAAAAAGGCTGCGTTTGCTGACAACGCAACCACTAGGTGGCACAGTACTTGCACATGCGCAAATACAGGCTCTTCAACTGGAACACCAGTGTTTTTGACGTTAAGGCAGCTGCTCGGATTAAAGATGGCGTTGCTCAGTTTATCACAGGAAATGCTTATGGTTAGATCATTCTAGCAAACTAACCTTACATTAAGTTGGATGGAAGCCCAGTAATATGCTACTGTGTAGAATAGGATACTAACCGTAATCCTCGGATCCATTTAATATTCCAGTAATCCTATTAAATGCAAAAGGAATTTTATGATTGCCTTTCCATTGGAAATCGGACAGAGTATAAAATGTGCTGCCAATTCTTTATTGTGATTCGATTATATGACTGATTTCACCCGAACGTAGCTACTAACTCCCGCCCCAAAGGCTGCTCTCCCCCCACTCGGCAACTCACTTTCTCCCCCTCCCCACCGGCCGCTTCCTCCCCTCAGCCATTCGCTCCTGACCTCGCTGCTCCCCCTGACTCCCTTGACCGATTGTTCCCCTCTCCTTGGCACCCTGCTCTCCAGTTGCTCGCTCCCTGCTTCCCTCCTCTTGGCCATTCGCTCCCACGTTTGATCAGTCTCAACGCGCCACCTGAAGAAGCAAGGGGTGATGGGGAGACGTAGGAGCGAGTGGCTGAGAGGAGGGAAGCGGCACAGCCTAGAACTAGCAGCTGGAGGGAGGGCGGGAAGGTGGGGGGAGGGAAGCGGGAAAGTGGGGTGGGGGGAAGCGGGGAGCGAGCGACTGGAGAGTGGGGTGGCGAGGAGCGGGGAACAATCGGCGAGGGGAGTGGAGTGGAAGGGAGCAGTGAGGTCCAGAGGAGCTGCTGAGGGGGGAGAGCTCCAGCCTCAAAGTCTCCCATTCAGCCGCTTGCTTCAGTTGAGTGCGGTGCTGGATACCCAATGAGGTTGTATCGCGCACACGCCAAGATGGACCAGGCATGGATATGCGATGACATTGGCGCTATGTGGTGATGTCATCCTGCGCATGCGCCACTTAGTCCTGGTAGGACGTAGCTGCGCATGTGCGCAGTTTGACGCACTCCGATGATGTCAGCAGACCGCTGCGATGCCAGAAATCACTTTGTTTAAAAAATCCTGCCTATTTACCTAGATTTCATGTTCCTCTGGTGCAAAATCATGTACTACATGTGGACAGGTCAACAGTAGAATAAGCTATTAAAAAGAAAATCTCAGATATTGGTTTATAAATCTATTTTGTTTTCACCATTTATTTTGCTGAGATGTCATCATAAGCAAGGTGCAATAACAGGAAATCCCTTGTCAAAAAAAACAATTGGTTTAAATGATGCGCACACACAAGCAACATGGCACAAGGTAACACAGGAAACTCCTCTGACTGAGAAAGCAATAGGAATAAATGACACTTGTTGGAGTCTGCTCAATGTCTGAATCCAGTCCACTTCAATGGTACTTGGCATCTGGACTGAAACGTTTACCAGACTCGATCTGGTGTCATTTATATAATTTGCTTGTCTTTGACTCCATGGTTTCCTTTGTTACCTGTGGCTGCTGTGAATTTAAACCAGCAGTGTCACTGTTTTGCGAGATGCTGTGCTTTATTTCTCTGAGCTCCGGATGCAAGACCATTGATTTGTTGTAGCTAGTTGCTTTCCTAAGGCCTGTTAATGCTTGTATAAGACCAATCCTAAGGAAGTGAATAAATTTTTCAGGGCTATGGGAATAGATCAGGGAGTGAGATTAATTGGAGTGCTCCTTGAAAGAGATGGCACAAGCACAATGGGCTGAATGGCCTTTTTCCATGCTGCATCATTCTGATTCCATGACCATATGGAAATGTAGAGGTGATAGAAGAACAGAATCCAGAAGCATTTGGATCCACCAATATAATATTTGTGCAATTTTTAGCATTTAATACAGGAGTTGTTGGGCACAGTGAATGGATTATTCTAACAGAATCTCAAGGACGTATATTGTCTGTCCTTCTGTTGCATTGAGGTACAAGTGCTGGAGTAATGAGCGACACACCAGGGAGCAGAAAAATGTTTTAAGTTTTTCATCTCTGTTCCCAGATGCTGTTTTTTAATCATTATCTTCTAGCTTTGTGAATACAATTAAGAGTGAAGGGCATCCAAAGCTTGCAGAAAGTAATTGCCTTTTCAGTCTATCTCCTAAGTTTAAGTAGTTTTTCAAAATATCGTGGTTGTAAAAATGCAAATACACTTGAAGATTTACTATTAAAAAAACATATAACTTTAAGCAGTGATCTATGGCTGTACAGCAATTTATATATGTATGTGGCATTGAGTTTTAATTATTTACAAGATATTTTACATATGCAAATTTGAACTAGAAACTTGCCAAATTATTGAGTTAAAGATAAATTCAGAGAATTTTTGAATTCTGATTCCTACAAAGTTTGATCTAGACTGCTGTGGAAAAATTTACTACAATGGATAAAAGCTGCAGATGGTTCCCAGGTAACCACAACCACAAATAATATTTAATCTCTCCAAACACAAATCAACCACTTTACCCATTTGTTTTGTCAACCTAATTTAAAATAAAGGATACTTGTATTGTAAGTGGTTTTACTGTAAAGGAGCGATAGATGTGTGCTTTACTGGCTTTTGATGGCATTGAGAGATACAAAGCTTCGCAACATTCAGACATCCTACAGAATTGGAAATTGACATTTATGGGGGTTCCACAAGCTGCTGTTAGTTTTCGCCTGTATTTTTAATGGTGAGGTTTTTTTCTGGCAAAGCATTACCAGGAATAAAAAAAGTTGCATTTACATAGCACAATGAGCTAGTTTAGATGTGTAGTTAGACTTCTGCAGGAAGATGTAGCACCAATTTGCCTACATACAACAGATAAAATGAATAACCACTTGATCTGTCGCTATTTGTGTTAGTTGAGGAATAAATGCCAGAACACGGGAACTCTCAAATTGTCCAAGGAATCTTTTATGTCGTCTTGAACTGAGCAAGCAGGATCTTTTTTGATCCAAAAAAAAAAGCACTTTCAGTAAAGTTGCACTCAAATCAGTATTGCACTGGTGTGCAGGCTGAGATTGTGCTCCAGTCCTGGCATGGGGCTTGAACCTACAACCTTTTGACTTAGAATGGATTGCTATTATATCAGCCAAACTCTCAATATAAGTAAGAGAATGGTGTTGCCAGCCTTCATTGGTGTACTGTTTCCCTCAGCCCATGTATGTTTAATTGGTGAAACGTTTGAAAATATTATTAAAAATCAGTCAAAAGTTATTGTGAATAATTTTTCTGTTCACTAAAATGTTTTGTCAACCATTGTCCAAGGATTCTTCTAGCCTTGTGCCAATGTCTCAAATTTATTGCTCTCCAAAAAATCTCTCACGGTGGGCTTTAGGGTCTTGAAAGAGCATTATACTATGTTAGCATTTGACCCAATCAACAGTATTAAGGATCCAGCTACATGGTGGTTGTAAAGACTGCTGGAAGTTGCTGCAAATATCAAATGCGTTAATGAGCCGGTTGAATGAGGTGCTGTATATTCTCCACTACATCCTGTTGGATCTGGATGGTATTTATGCCAAAATCCTAAAGGCTGCTCTTGAGGTGGGATGGGGGAAAAAGAAAAGCAGTGGTCATGAAGAATAATGCCAGGAAGCATGGCATACCTTGGAGCTAGCCTTCTGAGGTTGGTGAATGGGATTGTTTTAAAGCCATGTGTAGCTTTGATGGTCCACGGCACAGTTGTGTTTCCTGTCCACAAGAAAAGCAACCACATGAGATGTTTGGACAGGTAATTGGTAGGTTTTCAGGTGGATCTTAAAGGAAGAGAGCACATTGGGAGAAGTTTAGGAAGGCAATTCCAGAGTTTTAAGGCTTTGGCAGATGAAGGCATGGCCACTATCGGGAATGCGAGAATTGGAGGAGCACATAGATTTTTGAGGGTTGGAGGGCTGGCGAAGGTTCAAGATAGGGAGGGGAGAGGCCATGAAGGGGTTTAAAAACAAGGATGAGTATTTTAAAGAACAAAGAAAATTACAGCACAGGAACAGGCCCTTCAGCCCTCCAAGCCTGCGCCGATCCAGATCGTCTATCTAAACATGTCGCCTATTTTCTAAGGTCCTGTATCTCTTTGCTTCCTGCCCATTCATGTATCTGTCCAGATACATCTTAAAAGACGCTATCGTGCCTGCGTCTACCACCTCCGCTGGCAACGCGTTCCTGGCACCCACCACCCTCTGCGTAAAGAACTTTCCACGCATATCCCCCCTAAACTTTTCCCCTCTCACTTTGAACTCATGACCCCTAGTAATTGAATCCCCCACTCTGGGAAAAAGCTTCTTGCTATCCACCCTGTCTATACCTCTCATGATTTTGTACACCTCAATCAGGTCCCCCCTCAACCTCCGTCTTTCTAATGAAAATAATCCTAATCTGCTCAACCTCTCTTCATGGCTAGCACCCTCCATACCAGGCAACATCCTGGTGAACCTCCTCTGCACCCTCTCCAAAGCATCGACATCCTTTTGGTAATGTGGCGACCAGAACTGCGCGCAGTATTCCAAATGTGGCCGAACCAAAGTCTTATACAACTGTAACATGACCTGCCAACCCTTGTACTCAGTACCCCGTCCGATGAAGGAAAGCATGCCGTATGCCTTCTTGACCACTCTATTGACCTGCGTTGCCACCTTCAGGGAACAATGGACCTGAACACCCAAGTCTCTCTGTACATCAATTTTCCCCAGGACTTTTCCATTTACTGTATAATTCACTCTTGAATTGGATCTTCCAAAATGCATCACCTCGCATTTGCCCTGATTGAACTCCATCTGCCATTTTTCTGCCCAACTCTCCAATCTATTTATATTCTGCTGTATTCTCTGACAGTCCCCTTCACTATCTGCTACTCCACCAATCTTAGTGTCGTCTGCAAACTTGCTAATCAGTCCACCTATACTTTCCTCCAAATCATTTGTGTATATCACAAATAACAGTGGTCCCAGCACGGATCCCTGTGGAACACTACTGGTCACACGTCTCCATTTTGAGAAACTCCCTTCCACTGCTACTCTCTGTCTCCTGTTGCCCAGCCAGTTCTTTATCCATCTAGCTAGTACACCCTGGACCCCATGCGACTTCACTTTCTCCATCAGCCTACCATGGGGAACCTTATCAAACGCCTTACTGAAGTCCATGTATATGACATCTACAGCCCTTCCCTCATCAATCAACTTTGTCACTTCCTCAAAGAATTCTATTAAGTTGGTAAGACATGACCTTCCCTGCACAAAACCATGTTGCCTATCACTGATAAGCCCATTTTCTTCCAAATGGGAATAGATCCTATCCCTCAGTATCTTCTCCAGCAGCTTCCCTACCACTGACGTCAGGCTCACCGGTCGATAAAAATCAAGGCATTGCAAGACTGGGAGGCAATGTCAGTCAGTGAGCACAGGGGTGTTGGGAATAACGAAGAACGACAAAGCTTGATGTAAGTTGTATCCAGCTAGCCCAGGAGAGCCCAAAGGAAATTTGGGAAAGATCAGGCCTTCATGCAATGTCTGATGTGTGGGAAAACATTCCTTGTGAAAATGGGACTTTAAAATCATAAGAGCACCAATAACTTGTATGAAATTGCAAACGAATCATAGGGCTGTCATCATTGACAACAATGGACAAGCCATCATATGGGGGCTCTATCTGGAAAGTGTACTTGGCTCCAAGATCCATCCAAGGGTGGATGGGAAACTTGCCTTCTGTTTCTTTGAAGATAAAGTAAGGTTGTCTGTTGTTTTAAAAAAAAATTGCCATGTTATTTTGACCAGTTTGTGGAGTAAATGTCAGCTGAACATCTACCATAAAATGACAGGATAAAAGGCTCTTTTTATACAGTAACACTCTTAAGTTCCCACTGCATTCTGATGGAAATCATTTTGATCAATTTCAGGCTATTATAAATCATTTGCCGTGTAATTATTTTTGGAGACCGAAATGAAGGTTTACCACTTGCAATAATATTTGAAGAATTCTTCAAAGGTTCAGCATGGTTCAATTGTAGAAGCATTTCCGTCTCTGTGACTCAGCCACTTACTGGATAAAACGCGCTGATTATTTTTCAAAACAACCTTTAGGACTGAATAGGAAAGTCATCAACTAAATCGTTGATTACCAAAATTACTAGAATGGATTTAATACTACTCATTAATATGCTGACACTTGACCTCTGCTTTTTATCCATTCAGATTGCTATTTGTTGTCACACAACCTCCACTAGCTGGCAGAATTGGGCTGTTTGGTCTGCAGGCTTCTCAACTGCTGCTGTACTGACAAGTCAAGAGCCAATTAGACTATACTGTTTCCCATTGTAAAAAAAACTAAGAGTTCTGATTTACCAGTCTAACTGACCAATCATGGAGTTTGCACTGTGCTAGTGAGTTTTAAAAGAAGTTCCTATCTCCCTGTTGTTCATTAGAAGGTTTTTGTTTAAGAGGGAGGAAGAATTCTTGGAAGAGCTAAGGAAGCTGTGATTTGAACACTGATTTGGATACAGCCTGCTCCTCTCCCCTGCTGAATTCAGTTTACAGATTTGGGATTTAGAATTGATGAGTTCTATATGGAACCATTCTCCGATCCAGACCTATTGCCTTTTGATCAGAATTTCACTGGTACCATGTTTTTTGCATAAACTTGGAGGGAGGTTTAGGAAATTCGAGATCATCAAAGAAGAGAATGACCAAAACAGTTTACTTTCAGAGATTGTAATGTTGACCAAGAATTTTTTTGATTCATCTCTGCCGGTAACCCATGGGCAAACTTGGCAGAACATTTTGCACAAAAATGTAAAAATCTCATCTAAGTGCTGATAATGTTTATGTTCCTTCTTAATTAGGGTACTGAAGCAGTCCGTGTAGAAATGCAACAAGACCTGGACACTATCAGGCTTGGGCTGATAAGTGGCAAGTAACATTTGTGCCACACAAGTGCCAGGCAATGACCATCTCCAACAAGAGAGAATCTAACCATCTCCACTTGACATTCAATGATATTACCATCACTGAATCCCCCACTATCAACATCCTAGAGGCTATCATTGACCAGAAACTGAATTGGAGTAGCTATATAAATACCATGACTACAACAGCAGGTCAGAGGCTAGGAATCCTGTGATGAGTAACTCACCTCCTGACTCCCCAAAGCCTGTCCACCATCTACAAGGCACAAGTCAGGAGTGTGATGGAATACTCTTCACTTGCCTGGATGGGTGCGGCTCCAACAACACTCAAGAAGCTCGACAGCATCCAGAACAAAGCAGCCCACTTGACTGGCACACTATCCACAAACATTCACTCCCTCCACCACCGATGCACAGTGGCAGCAGTGTGTACCATCTACAAGATGCACTGCAGCAACGCACCAAGGCTCCTTAGACAGGACCTTCCAAACCCGCGACCTCTACCACCTCGAAGGACAAGAGCAGCAGATGCATGGGAACATCACCACCTGCAGGTTCCCTTCTAAGTCACACACCATCCTGACTTGGAACTTTATCGCCGTTCCTTCACTGTCGCTGGGTCGAAATCCTGGAACTCCCTTCCTAACAGCACTGTAGGTGTACCTACCTCACATGGACTGCAGCAGTTCAAGAAGGCAGCTCACCACCACCTTCTCAAGGGCAATTAGGGATGGGCAATAAATGCTGGCATAGCCAGTGACGCCCACATCCCATGAATGAATATAAAAAAAAATCAAATTGAAAACCGACTCCTGGATTGGGTTTGCCTCTTCGTTTAACCTTTGGGACTAAATAGAAGAGTCATCAACTAAGTCGTTGATTACCAAGATCATAAGCTTCATTTCTTGATTTTTGCAGTGATGTGGATTGCCATAGTCAGTGCTCTGACACTAAGTGAAGCACACTTGCCCAATACATTCGAAGTGCTGCAGCAATGTACTTTATATTTCAGCCATGATTATGTGAGGAGGTTCAATGGTGATCTTGAAGCCTAAAGCAACCTACTGGTGCTGAAACAAAAACAAGAAATGCTGGAATCGCTCAGCAGGTCTGGCAGCATCTGTGGAAAGAGAAGCAGAGTTAACGTTTCGGGTCAGTGACCCTTCTTCGGAGCCCTACTGGTGCTGCCTTTACTCAACATTCTTTGGAGGGGAGCATAGTAACTGGGGTGCTTTTGTTAAGTGTGGGAAACAAAAGATGTGCAATGGAAGGTTATAATTGCTTAACGATAAACTAAGCCTGCAAGTTGGTTCTGGGCGAACAATTTTTAAAAAAAAATCTTTTTTGGTGAATTAAACTAATTTTGATGAAATTCATATGAACATGTGAATTAGATGTAGAAGTAGGCCATTCAGCCCCTCGAGCCTGCCTTGCCATTCAATAAGATCATGGCTGATCTGTTTGTGTTTCAAAATCCACACTCCCATCTAACCCGATAACCTTAGATTAGATACCTCCGCCTTAAAAATATTCAGTGACCCCGCTTCCACCACCATCTGAGGCAAAGAGTTTCCAAGTCTCTCAACCCTCTGAGAGAAAAAGATTCTCCTCATCTCTGCCCTAAAAGGGCGACCCCTAATTTTAAAACCGTGCCCCCTAGTCCTGGGCTCAACCACAAGAGGAAACATCCTTTCCACATCCACCTTGTCAAGACAGTTCAGAATCTTATTTACTTCAATCAAGTCTCCCCTCACTCTTCTAAACTCCAGTGAACACAAGCCCGGTCTGTCCAACCTTTCCTCATAAGAAATTCCAGATATCAATCTAGTAAACCTCCTCTGAACCTCCAATGCATTTACCTCCTTCCTTAAATAAGGAGACCATAACTGCACACAGTATTTAAGATGTGGTCTCACCAATGCCCTGTATTGGTAAGCAGAACAATATTACTTTTATTTTCAATTCCCCTCATAATAAAGGATAGCATTCCATTAGCCTTCTTTGTTACTTGCTGTACCTGCACACTAACCTTTTGTGACTCATGCACTGGAACACCTAGATCCCCCTGCACCCTGGAATTCTGCAGTTGTTCTCCATTTAAGTAATACTTTGTTTTTTATTCCTCCTGCCAAATTGAACATCTTCACATTTTCCTACATTATACTCCATTTGCCAGATTTTTGCCCACTCACTCAACCTATCTATATCGTTCTGCAACCTCCTTATGTCTTCTTCACAACATACTTTCCCACATATCTTTGTGCCATCGCTCCCCTCATCTAAGTCATTAATATAAATTGTAAATCCCCTCATCTAAGTCATTAATATTAATTGTAAAAAGTTGAGGCCCCAGCACAGACCCCTTCTGGACTCTACTTGTCGTATCCTGCCACTCAGAAAAGGACCCATTTATGCATACTGTCTGTTTTCTGCCAGACAGCCAATCTTCTATCCATGCTATTATGTTATCCCCTACACCATGAGCTCCTACTTTGCACAATAGCCTTTTATGTGGCACCTTGTCAAATGCTTTCTGGAATTCCAAGTGCAGTATGTCAATGGGCTCCCATTTATCCACAGCACATGTTACTCCTTCAAAGAACTCCAATAAATTGGTTGAACATGATTTCCCTTTCACAAGACTATGCTGTCTCTTGTGTGTGTATGTATGTATATATATATTTTTTTTCTTTTTCTTTATCTGTTTCTGATCATTATTCTTTATTCTACTCAATAGAAGGTGGTGTCAGCAGAGAGCAATGCCATTTCGAATGACGTCCAGCACATTTTTACTGAAGCTATGAAATGAAATGCACAAACATGCTTGCTTGAAGAATACCTGAAAAGGTGTTGTGATAAGCTGGCCAGATATGCCATAAGAATCCAACTTCTCAGTGAGATGCTGTGCTGCATTAAAGGTTCTATAAATGCTACATAGAATTACATAAAAGTTACAGAACAGAAAGGGGCCATTTGGTCCAGTTGGTCTCTGCTGGTTGAGAGAATTGCTGAATTATGGGATTGAGAGCATGACAAGTTCATCAGTTTGCTCGGAGGCTAAGTCGGTAATCGGTGAGCAGATTGTTGTGATTTGTGTCTTGCAACAGCTTCTCATTCACTACAGCTTCCTTGATGCAATTGGCAGAAGGAATACTAATATTGAGTTATTTATGGAACAGTCTGGAAACCAGTAGATTTAACAAACTCTGGAGGCAGCTTTAAAAAGTGAACGTGGTTGAATTGAGTTTTGCTTATTGGAGTGTTTTATCTTGTACACAGTGACTGTTGACACTCAGTTTATAGATCTCTGCCATTGTTGCATGTGCACTATTAGGAAGAAGTGCTGCACTTCAGCTCATATTGCTTTCAGATGTCTGGGAGAAGGCAAGTACTTGATATTTCCAACTTATATTTAGTTTCTTTGCAGCAAGCACAGTAGAACTGCAGGTTCTATTGAATCTGATCTCCTCAAGTTCTGATATTCTCACAGTTTCTTTACAAGTAGCCAATAGGAAACACCTGCAGTTTGAATTAGTCTAAATGCTTATAGAATCTGACATGTGCTACATCAGAATAGATGGGTTTCCTGTTTGATTCAAAATATAGCATGACCTTGTGAGGACAACAGCAACAAACGTTAATATGCATTTAAAGTGAAGGCCGCTCAAAACCTTTCTTCAGAGCAAAGCATTTATAGGCATTTTAGAATGAATAGAAAGTGAAATTGTACAGGGCTTCAATATGATGGCAAGTGCCCAAACTGGAAAGATTCCAAGGGGGCAGTGCATTTCAGTAAACAATTAGGCTAACAGTGACCATGCATATGAAAGGTATCTCCCTAAGGTCTAATTAGAAGGGTGATCAAAAATAAGCAGTGATATTATAGCAGTGATTCATTTACTGACAACTGTCTTCCGATTAACATCGCTGATAACCACATGGAATATGTATGCTCTACAGTGTAGTACCTTGTTTATACTGAATTGGTCCAAACACACTGTATATCCATAAGGGTGAATTGAGTCTTGCAGCACAGTTTATAGTATTGAGTTTGAGTAGAGAGCCCTAGAGATGTGGGAATTTTCTATTTTGTCTGCACACCTTTATGTACACACTGGCTGCTATGTGCACATCTGTATATCAGGCATTATTTGCAAACATAAACATTGTTCTGCTGAAAGGACGGTGTGGTTTGAGGAATGTGGCTGAAAATCCATGAAGTGGTTATACTATTTCTGTCTGAATTTATCTTATCTTACTCTAGATTGCTTGTTTAAAACTACTTAGAAGTGCAGAATTCACCAGCACTTGACTTTGGTAAACGAGTCTGACCTGACCACCAGTTGTCAATATAAACCAGCTTTGTAGTGATAGTAAATTGGGACGTGCCTAGTGCTCGAACTGAAAAGTCTTGGCCAGTTACATAATAAATACCATTTAAATATAATATTTTTACTAGAGCATAAGATCTTGGATTCAATGAAAGTTTTAATTATTACATCAGTTATGATATGTTTTTTGAAGGATTTCTTTTCATTTTCCATTTCACCATTTATGTTTTCGCACTGTATTCTGTGTTGGCATTTAAAAAACCTTGGCAAGAGTGTAATTGCTGTGGTAATCTTGCATTGCTAATAAATCACAGATGGTTTGTTATGAGATAGGCATCCTGTGTGCCATGCTCATATTTATATTTACAAAATACATATTAACTGCAAATAATAATAAAAAAATGGTCTTTTACGGCTCTGGCATCAATATGTTGCTTCCACAGATGTTTGTCTGAAGTTCCTGCGTTGAGTTGTCTCTGCTTCAACACATGCTGCTTGTTCATGTTCCCTGAGCAGTACAGGATGTCATCTCGCTCCTTGTAGAGAAAATATTCATTGACAACCACTCTCTAGATTCTATCATTTCGACTCTGAATGATAGTTAGAATCAGAGAATGTAAGTGCCAGGTTGGCAAATGAGACTGGCAATGAGAGTCTCTGACTTCTTCCTCACAGCAGTAGATATGGAAATAGATTGACTATCTATCTGAAATTGCACTTTCAAGAGAATTTGACCTTAAGCATCTCTGTACATCCACTCCCTTCAGTGTCTTTCCATAAACTGTTTGCTCTCTTGACTTGTTTTTACTTAATTTCTCCCATGTATATATTGATCGGGTGATACAGTAAGGTGGAAGGATGTGAGGGTCCCTGAGAGGGTGCAGAGGAGATTCACCTGAATGGTTCCAGGGATGAGGGATTTTAGTGACAAGGTTAGGTGTGCCACAAGGATCTGTGCTCGGGCCTCAACTTTTTACAATTTACATAAATGACTTGGATGAAGGGACTGAAGGTATGGTTACTAAATTTGCTGATGACACAAAGATAGGTAGGAAAGTAACTTGTGAAGAGGACATAAGGGGGCTACAAAGGGATATAGATAGGTTACGTGAGTGGGCAAAGACCTGCCAAATGGGGGAAAGTGTGAAATTGTCCACTTTGGCAGGAAGAATAAAAAAGAAGCATATTATCTAAATGGTGAGAGATTGCAGAGCTCTGAGATGCAGAGGGATCTGGTTGTCCTGGTGCATGAATCGCAAAAGGTTAGTTTGCAGGTCCACACATAATTAGGAAAGCTAATAGAATGTTATCGTTTATTGCGAGGGGAATTGAGTACAAAAGTAGGGAGGTTATGCTTCCGCAATGCAGGGCATTGGTGAGACCACATCTGGAATACTGTGTACAGTGCTGGTCTCCTTATTTAAGGAAGGGTGTAAATGCATTGGAGGCAGTACAGAGAAGGTTTACTAGATTAATAACTAGAATGGGTGGGCTGTCTTATGAGGAAAATTTGGATCGGCTTGGCTTGTATCCGTTGGAACTAAGAAGAGTAAGAGGCAACTTGATTGGAACATATAAGATCCTGAGGGGTCTTGACAGGGTGTATGTGGAAAGGATGTTTCCCCTTGTTGGAGAATCTGGAACTAGGGGTCACTTTAAAAATAAGGAGTCGCCCATTTAAGACACAGATGAGAATTTTTTTCTGTTAGAGGGTCGTGAGTCTTTGGAATTCTCTTCCTCAAAAGGAGGTGGAAGCAGAGTCTTTGAATATTTTTAAGGCAGAGGTAGACAGATTCTTGATAAGCAAGGGGGTGAAAGGTTATCGCGGGGTAGGTAGAAATGTGGAGTAATCAGTTCAGCCACAGACTTATTGAATGGCAGAGCAGGGCTGAAAGGCCGAGTGGCCTACTCCTCCTAATTTGTATGTTCATATGTAGACAAAGAATAGTTGTTCCCATTAGCTGATGGCACAAGGACTAGAGGACACAGATTTTAAAGTTTTGGGCAAGACATGTAGGGGGGATGTGAGGAAGAATTTTTTATGCAGTGAGTGGTAATAACCTGGAACCCACTGCTTGTGGCGACGATGAATGATTTCAAAAGGAAATTGGATAGGTTCTGATGAAGGTTTTTGACCTGAAACATTAACTTTGTTTCTCCGCAGATGCTGTCCATTTATCCTAACTCTACTCTGTGAACCAGCTTCCTATCTGTGCTGCTACATTCCTTCTTGCGTCATATGCCTGATTTTTCTTTCTATAAAGCATTTTGTAAGGCACCTTATCAAACACCTTCTGAAAACTATAAATGCTGTATCTGCACTACAATCGTGACTGCACCTCAAACGTATTTAATTGACTGTAAAGTACTTTGGGATGTCCTAAGTTTGTGAAAGTTGCTATACAATTGCAAGTTCTTTCTTTTATCAGCTGTATTCCTTTTATCTATCTAATTGGACACTTCTTCAAATAATTTCGTCAAACCTGACTTGCTATTAACAAAACCCCACTGGCTGTCCTTGATTAACCCAGCATTTCCAAATACTTAGTAGTTTTATCTGAATTCTGGATTTGAAGAGATTGCTGACATCTGCAATTAGAATAACTGGCCTATGGTTACCCAATTTTCCCTCCTTTTCCATCTTGAACAAGCAGAATTAAATTGCCTATTCTACACTCCCACTGCATAATTTACATATTTAAAGAGGATTGAAAGATTGTGGTCAGGGTTTCTGCTTTCTGACTTGCAGCAGCCTCGGGTATATGCTACCAGTGCCCAGTGACACCTTGAGGTTCACTAATTCCTACAGAATCCATTCCTTTTCTACAATTAGCCCCATCAAAGGTTCCCTGTACTCCTTTGTGTGTCTGCACACTCACTTTCACTATCATTTATAAAAGCTGATGCAAAATATTCATATTTCAGCCAACACTTAATCTTCCACAATTTTACTCCCTTCATTGCTATTTTTAATTATCATTTTTTTAATTTACTTATAAATTCTCTTTTAGCTCTACTAATCTCCCTTTTCACCTTCATACAATACCCATTATATTCCTCCTCATATACTTTAGTGGTTGTGAGAGGTGCTATATGAATACAAGACTGTCTTTTTTGTTTATTGTCTTTATTATTGTTAGTTTAACTTTATCATATACAAAATTGACTCTCATTTAGACAGTGTCTTGAACATAGTAAAATATCCCAAGATGCTTAACAGGAGCAATATCAAACAAAATTTGACACTGAGTGACAAAAGGAGATTTTGGGGTAGACGACCCAAAGAGTATCATAGAAAGGTTACTGTACAGAAAGAAGCCTTTCATCCCATTGTGTCCTTGCCGGCTTTCTGCAAGAGCAACTCTGCTAGACCGTATCTGGAGTATTATGCACAATCTTGATCTCCTTATTTAAGGAAGGATGTAAATATGTTGGAAGCAGTTCAAAGAAAGTTTACTCGACCAATACCTGGAATGGGTGGATTATCTTATGAAGAAAGGTTGGACAGGCAAAGCTAGTATCTGCTGGAATTTAGAAGACTAAGAGGTGACTTGATTGAATCATATAAGATCTTCAGGGGTCTTGACAGGGTGGATGTGCAAAGGATGTTTCCTCCTGTGGGAGAATCTAGAACTAGGGGTCACTGTTTAAATATAAGGGGTCACCCATTTATGACAGATGAGGAGAATTTTTTTTTCTTAGGATCATGAGTCTTTGGAACTCTCTTCCTCAAAGGTGGTGGAAGCAGACTCTTTAAATATTTTTAAGGCAGAGGTGGATAGATTCTTGATGAGCAAGGGGTTGAAAGGTTATCAGAGGGAGGCGGGAATGTAGAATCGAGGTTGCAATCAGATCAACCATGATCTTATTGAATGGCGGGGCAGACTCGAGGGGCCAACTCAACTGCTTCCTGTTTCACTGTTCGGCAGCATCATCTTCCTTGACAAAAACAGATGCAAAGTACTCATTTAGTACCTCTGCCACCTTGCATAAATCCCCGTTTTTGGTTCCTAATTAACTTCACCCCCCTCCCCTTACTACCTGTAGGTAGGTTTTAAGGAGCGTGTAAAAAGAGGTGAGAGTGGCAGAAAGGTTTAGGAAGGGAATTCCAGAGATTAGTGTCTCAGCAGATAAAGCTACAGCCACCAGTGGTCATAGTCATTCATCGCACAGAAGGAGGCCATTCAGCCTGTCAAGTCCATGCCGGCTATCCACGCAGCTAAGCTGTCAGTCTCGCTCCCCGGCTTGATCCCCATAGCCCCACAAGTCCACTTCTGCTAGGTGGCCATCCAACTTCCTCCTGAAGTCATTGATCATCGCCGCTTCCATCACCCATGTAGGCAGTGAGTTCCAGGTCACCAAAACTGATTGCTCATATTCCCCTTGCATGTCTTGCCCAAAACTTTCAACCTGTGTCCCCTGGTTCTTGTACCATTTGTTAATGGGAACAGCTCTTCCCTGTCTAACTCATCACAGTGGAATGATTAAAATTGGGGATGCTCATGAGGCCCGAATTGGAGGTGAAGATACTTTGGAGGGTTATAGGGTTGGAGGAAGTTTTTAAGATAGGGACAGATGTGGTTCTTATGATAGACATCCCTTAGAAGTCTTGGTTTAGTTTTAATCTTTCTATTTATTCACAGAATTCTGCATTTGAAGTATTTCCTTTTGCCTCATAGGAATATATTTATTTTATACTCTATACATCTTATTTTTGATGATTTCCCATTGCCAAACTGTTGACATGTTCCTTTAATTTTCATCAGATTGGCAGGTGCTGCTCCTGGCTTGCTTTTCTATACTGTTCATTCAGTTAGGGTCGGCCTCCTGGATTGATGGTGATTATGCAAAGAGGGATGTGCCAAGCCATGAGATTACAGATTGTAATGCATACATTTCTGCTGTTAATAATCCCACCATACTTTATAGATGGCCAGTTTTGGGCTGCTAGATATGTCCTTAATTTGTCCCACTGAGCACAATGGTAGTGCCACACTACTTGATAGAAGGTGTCCTCAAGGGTTATGTAGTGGTCACTTCTATTACTGCTATTGTGAACAGATGCCTCTGTGACAGGGAGGTTGGTAAGGATGAGATCAAGTCGGTTCCTTCCTAATGTTGGCACCTTCATCTCAGACCAAGTCTGACAGCCTTACCATTCAGGGCATGGCCTGTGGTAGTTGCACAAAGTCACTCTATATAGTTGACGTTCAAGACTTCTACTGAGAGTGTATTTCATGCTCTTACCTCCTCCAGAGCATCCGCCGACATGGAGGAACATTGATCGATCAATTGATGGGATGCAGTAGGTGGCTATCAGGAGACTTCCCTAATCTTATTTAACTTGAAATCAAGAAACGTCACAGGTGCAGGAGTCGATGTTGAACACTCCTAGGGCCACTCCTGTTCAACTGTATATCATTGTACCACCACAGGTGGGATAGAGCATACCCAGAGATGTTGAGAATCTGGGATGTTGGCTGATGGGTATAATTCTTTGAGTACAGCTATAAAGACTTGAATTTATATTGTGCTGCTAATGATCTTAGGATGTCGTAAAATGCTTTACAGCCAATGAAGTATGTATGAAACCGAGTCAGTGTGGCACTATAGGAAGTGAGATTGTCAATTTGCGCCCATCATGGTTCTACAAGGAGCAGTGAAATAAATGATGAAATAATTTGTAGGTGTTGGCTGAAGGATAGAAGTTGGCCAGGACATTAAGGAGAATTCCCTACTCTTCTTTGAATAGTGCTGTGGGATCTTTTACACCGATCTGAGAGGGCAGACAGTGCCTAGGTTTAACAGACTGCTTGCCTGGGATCCTGGGATCAGCCACAATTTTCTCCAGTTAATCATTGAGAGGTTTCAAGCCATCACTTTCAGCCTGCACCTCAAATTCCGTACCCTTCCAAGTGACTTTATCGTCTGCCCGGCTGCTATCTCTTGTTGAATCAGAATATTCTCAATCTCGATTTGAAATTGAGCTTCTGACCGTTATTCTCTGCATCACAATGGTGGCCTACTTCTATCTCCATAACATCACTTCTCACCTCTTCTGTCTCTGTTCATCTGCTGCTAAATCCATGTGTTTGTCATCTCCAGACTGGAAAATTTCAGTGTTTCTCCTGGTTGTCTTCCCATCCTCCAAGTTCTGAACTCATCTTCAAATGGCGCAGCATTTGGGCTGCTAATTTCCAGACCAGTCATGAGAAATGTACTGTCCAAGGGACACAGACTTGAAGGTAACTGGTTCACCCCCAGTACCTGATTCAGATGGACCACATCAAGAGCTATCAGGTCTTGTTCTCCTCTATCAAAACTGCATATTACTCCAGGATCATGCTGGAGAGCAAAGTTAATACATGAATCCTTCTCTCCACCGCTGTCTCTTGAAACCATTCTATCACATTATCCCCTTGAACAAGTCTTGCTCACCCATTATTCCTGCGCTAATCTACTTTGGCTCTTGGTCTCCCAAGGCTTCCAATTTAAAATTCTCATCCTCATATTTTAAACACTTTATAGCCTTGTGTCTCCCTCTCTCTGCATCTCTGTTCGCCCTGTAACCCCTCCAGAAAACTCTGTTCCTCCAACTCTGGCCTCATGTACATCCTAACCTCCCTTCCTCCCATCATTGCCAGCTGTTCCTTCAATCACCTAGGCCTCGTGCTCTGGAATTCAGAATGCCTGGGTGATGCACAGTGATGTCAATAATCAGTTGCACCGATAGCCAATGAATTGGAGGTGGGACAGGACTAGGCTATTTTACAGCAAAAAAAAGATCTATTTACTCAACATAAGACAGCAAACAGTCTATAGAGTCCAGTTAAAAAGACTCTATGAACTGGAGGAAACAGAACTCATGTCTGAAATTATAGCATGTTCTCCCAATAAAAGCGGAGTGATTTCTCCAGCAAAATGCAATGAGTGAAGGATAGTTACAAATAAATTGGCCCGGATTTTGTGGGAAGCAAGGATGCTCTGACCTAAATGAAAGCTTTGCTGAGAGATCTAGTGATTTCTGTGGCGAGAACTTGAACTCTGTCAACATGAAGTTGATTGTAGCTTAGTTTAATGGGCACTCCCAGTGTGAGCTGAGGCGCTGTCATCAAGCTGTCCAAGCAGCCAATTACATTAAAGGATTCTCACAAACAGCAAGCCAGGAAATGAAGAGCACTAATGTTCAGACACTTTTTTTTAAAAACAATTTTACAGCAAGTGAAATAAAGATTGGGACATACACATGAGGTTAAGGTAAAGTTGAAATATCATGAACAAACTTTGGGGGAAAAATAATTATTAAAAATTTTACTTTCAAGAATCTAGTAATTAATCATAATGTAGACATTTAATTACATTCCACAAATGTAAAGTTTTATTTTTTCAGGGTCAGATTGGTTTTTCAGTAGTAGTTGTTACTCAGATCACCATTAAAAGCCCAGTTACACCTCACGTGCATAAAATCAATTCTAGTCACTTGCAGCAGTGCAGTCTCCAGGTTGATCAGTAAAATCCCCAATCGGTCATCTCTGTTCTGGTGGAGAATAGTGGTGCCACTATTTGCAGCCTTTGGAATTCCCTCTCCACCTCCCTCTCCTCCAAGACCTTTTGACTCATCTTTTGGACTCTTCCTAAAATTGCCTCCTTTGGCTCAGCATCTAATTATGCCTCTGTTAGCAGCGCCATATAAATAAAAGTTTTCGTTTTATACAAAGCAATGAAAACATGCCAGCATTCTTTCATCAGTGTCTGTATTTCGATGTGGCAGTGCTGGAGGAGGGAGTGGTGGGGCACTAGTGGTAGTGGCAGCAAAAAGTGGCAAGTGCTTTAAACATAAACTGGAGTTAAAAAAATTTTTATTGTATAACCTGATGGAAACTACTCTTGCATTTCAACCTCCTGGAGAGGAAATTCTGAACGTTTTGCGAGGCAAACACGACCTTCCTTGAGAAGCAGCATAAAAATGGCAGCGTCATAGTTAAGTAAATGAATAAGAAGCTTTTATTTAATTTTTTTTAAAACTTAAGACTAATCGGGAAGTTCAGAACAAAGATCTAGTCTGGAGCCACAGACACAATGGCTGGTTACACTCTCAATGCCCTGGCAATTGCTATATTTTAACCAGCCTTTGTATATTCTAAATCCTATAAAGTTTCTCATCAAGAACAGCGCTTAAACGTTAATGGGGAAATGCTAATGCTGTTAAGCAACTGGATGCTTGCCAACTTTTACAAGATCGAAAGGGACGCATGGAAGGAGATGTTTATGCTCAAGGACTGTCAAAACTCTTACAGAAGCTGTGCTTGGTGCAAATAATAGGAGGGAAAATTAGTCAAAATTCAAAGCAGTGGTGGCATTAATGGGTGCAGCAGCTAGTAATTTAATGGAATTAAAAAACAAAGTTTACATCACGAGGGAAATGTATACAATTCTGTGGGCCTCGTGTCTGGCTGATTCAGGCCAAAAGTTGGGTAAAGGCATTTGTTGAGATCATAGGCAGCATCAGCCGATACATTGCATTAAATTAACCTTAAGCAGCTTCAGATCCAGTCAGGCAACTCCCAAGATTTGCCAAACTAGAGAAGTTTTGTATTGATCTTTCCTCAATTTGGTTTCTGAGGTGTCCCCTGACATTTGCTTTCAATAGACTGGGGTTTGCTAGTTAACTGCCAGTCCATGGCAAATTAACCACAAAAATGCCAGGAACCAATTCCAGCATGCTGAGCTTTGGAATCTGAATTTAAAGAAGATCAATATAAAAGTACTCTGTTATTGGGCAAACATTTCCTGCATAGGAAGAAAACACTGCATCAAAAAAATCTTAATTTTCTTTTGTTGGCGTAAGATTTTTTTGTGTGGTGATTTTCAGTTGATTTTCTGCTGCCTGCTTTGTCTTAGCGCCAGCAGCAAATGACCCAATTGCACTGTTTTGAAGCTGAGGGATAGGTTTGTGTATTTGTTCTTGGGGCCTATATACATTAAGATTAGTGTTGTGCAAAGCGATTTCTGCTGAATGCCAAATGTGAAACACACAGTGGAATTCTGGAGTTGGGTTTCCATTCTGATGCAAGGAACTAAACACTGCATGGGGTATAAATGCAGAGTGGGTTCCAATCTGGATAAGTGCTCAGGGTTTTCCTTGCCTCTTTTCAAATCATGCTGCTGAATTGTTTGGAGAGGAGGAATTTTCTCCTTCCCACTCTCTAAGCACTCAATTTCTAAATGCTGGGTGAGAGCTTTGTGGACATGTGTATCTCGGCACTTGCAGAGCTGTTTTGGGCAGTGCTGTTTGAGATTCAGCCAATGTAAACATTTTTCTGAAATAAAAACAAAGTGCTGGAAAGACTCAGCAGGTCAGACAGCATCTGTGGAGAGAGAAGCAGAGTTAATGTTTCAGATCTGTGACCTTTCATCAGAACTGGCAAAGGTAAGGCAAGTATTAGGTTTTAAGCAAGTGAAGCAGGAGGGTTGGTGGGGAAGAGAACAAAAGGGAAGGTGTGTGATAGGGCAGAGAGCAGGAGAGGTTAAATGACAAAGATGTCATGGGACAAAGGCAAAGACCATGTTAATGGTGGGTGAAAGACAAAGCTTTAGTCCAGAGAGAGTGTTAATGGCGGAATAATGAGCAGCTCTGTCCGAAAGCACGACATGAAAAACAGGCGCTTCACTTGCTTAAAACCTAATACTTTTCTTGCCTTTGCCAGTTCTGATGAAAGGTCACAGATCTGAAACATTAACTCTGCTTCTCTCTCCACAGATGTTGCCTGACCTGATGAGTATTTCCAGCACTTTCTGTTTTTATTTCAGATTTCCAGCATCTGCAGTATTTTGCTTTTATAAACATTTTTCTGGATGACTGGAACCCAAACTGCAGCTGCCAGTCTCTGGGTGACAGACTTATTCTGCCATATGCATGCACCCTGAACCACAGGTGCAGTGATTGACTTGCCAGCATCTGAATAACAGTGAAATGTTTAATGTTCATAAACAGCTTACTGTGCTGTTGGCATACAATCAACACTTTACTGGTGGTCCAGTGCACTATCTGGGTATTTTTTTAAACCATCAACAGTGGTTGAAGTTCTTTCATTAGTGCTTTGCATCCTTGAACTGTCTCGTGCTGAGGCCCAATTCCAGGCTGACATCTGTTTGGCTTGTTATACCGCACATTTTGCATCTCTGAATTCAAAGCAGTTTTATATCAATACGAGGTGTATAGGGCAACAGCCCTGCTCATCGTATGCTGCTGTTTGTTCAATGGATGATTGCTGGTATCTTTTGAAGTGCATTTATGAAAATAAGGACTCGTCCTGCAGTCATCATGTCAGTAATTCATTCGATTTTTCAAACTTGATTGAAGACCAATTTTTCAATCTGGTTTAATGAGAAGCTACAACCTGTTTTCTATAACGTCAGTGATAATTGCTGCTGTACAAAATAATGATGGAATCATTGTAGTTGTGGCTAACTGCCCTCAAGGTTTTTGACCCACTGTGGAGGAGTTCTATTGAAATCTCTTTCAGTCGGCGTTTATTGTTTAAAAAGCAGAGGCTAGAAATTTGCTGAGATTTTGAAGTGAATTGTTTGCATTTTAATTAGGTTCCTTGTTACTTCATCTCCCTTCCACACCGTCCCTGCTCCCCTCAGTTTATTTATGATAATGGCTAGTCTCAGAGATACAGTTGGACTTATCTCATGGATCATTTTTATTATGGAATTAGTGGTATCGATCATCATTTCTTTTTATTGTGGTGTTTAAAATAGATCGGCTAGAAGTGCAGTAAAAAGATGCATGTGCATTTAACAAAAATGCACTTCAATTATTCGATCGTGTACTTCATTCCAGTAACAGAAAAGTTAGAACACAAATGTTCCGTAACTGATACTTAAATTACAATTCAATCAGTATTCCTGAATAGGTTGTAATTACAATATTAATGATGAAAAATATGTGCTATAATTGCTGCATTATGCAATGAAGCAATAAAGCAAATGCTGTTGACAATCAGTCATCTGGTTTTGGCAACAGTCGAAGGAAAGCTACTGGATGGGTACCTGCTGGTGACCTGTGTGTACAAGTACTTTAACCTGCATTAAAGGCAACACAATACTTTTATTTTAACTCTATTTTTATCCTCTACAGCTCGTTGCTATCTTTGACGAACAAGATCCCCACCATGGTGGCGATGGGACTAGTGCTAGTTCAACTGGCACTCAAAGCCCAGAGATATTCAGCACTGAGACAACACCCAACTCCTTGTCTGCATTCCAACCCTATCAAGCATCAAGTGAGATTGAGGTCACACCGTCAGTCCTCCGAGCAAGTGAGTCCTTTTATATACACGTTCACTAGTGCAAGGAGATTTTAAATTATGGGCCTGTACCATTGCACAATTGTAATGTCATCCAAGAACTGTTCTTGTTTGACTCACCCTTAAATTTTTCTTATTTTCTTTTGCATATCTTTATTTTCCTTTTTAAATGCTACTCATTTGAAACATTTTG